>NC_080600.1:7353138-7460416 GCF_027887145.1 Ammospiza caudacuta | reverse complement strand
TGCCTCTCCCTCCCTTCCCAAGCCTGTGGCAGCATCTTTCCTGGGATGTGAGGGATTTATTTTGGAGGCAGAGAGGAGAGGAAAACTGACTTGTCAGGAAACTTGGCTGGAGTTGTTTGAGTGAGGCTGACTGGAAAACAGCTGTGTGTGTACGGAGCAGAGACTGCACCCTGCACTGCCAGGGTGGGATGGCAGGAAAGCCCTTTTGCTTTTTCTCTGGGTTTTTTTTGTGGTTTTTGGGTTTTTTTGTTTGTTTGTTTGTTTGTTTTTTAAGAAAAGAAATACAAGACCTGATTGGCAGCCTGGGAGGAGAAACCTGAGGTACCTGAGGGGCCTGGACTCATGGGAGCATCCCAAAACACTCGTCAGTCCCTGGAGGTGTCTGTTACCCCAACAAGTGCCAGTCCTCGTGGAGCTGATTCAGAACAAAGCTGCAGAGCAGGTGTTGGAAGGGTCAGGTGAGTAGGGCAGAAGTGGCCTGCACTTAAAACCCCTCCCTTTTTTATGAATGTATAAATAAAATGATGTAAACCCAAACTGCCCGGACGCCAAGACCTTTGCTTGGCAAAGCCTTTTGCCTTACTTTTGATGTTAGATGAACATCTAGTAAGCTTAATTAAAGTTTTAATTAGTGTAAGTAGGGTAAATGTGGTAGGTCAGCAGGTACAGCAGATGTTAAAAATACTGCTGGCAATAATCAAACCTGACCATAAAAAAAAAGGGAAAATTCCCTTCTTAACAAAATAAATACCTCTAAGTGACTGGTTTAGACATGTCATCTCTCAAGGGTGTTTTTTTTTTTTCATTTTACTTTCTTTCCCCAGGCAATACTGACCAATCAGTTTCTTCACATCAGTGAAAAGAGAAAAAAAAAATCAGTTTTTGTCCCTTTTACTGTGCTCTGGAATTTTGCCCCAAACATTTTCTGGAGTCTGGGCATATGCCACAGGGAGGTCTCTCACTGCTTTCTGCTCTTCTCTTCACTTGAGAGCCGCACAGTGAGGGCTGTGACTGCACAGCCCAGCTGAGTTTATTAAGGATCTGATAATGATTTTTAAGGGCTTTCAGTGAAATTCAGGAGTGCATCACCAGTCTGGCTGGCCACTCTTGCTTAGGATGTCCTTGGCAGCTATGGGTGGTGTTTCCTCAACTTTGAAAGGGAATTTGGACGTGATTTGGGTATTTTGGCATGCAGGTATCTGTGTTTATCTGTGGTGATCCCTGTTTTTTGTCTGTTGTGTGCTGGTGGGAGCACAAGTGGGCCATCAAGCCCTACGGATGAACCCTTGACCTGTTCTGGGATGTGCTCTAGGATCACGAACCCCACTCTGGCCACGAGGCTCTGGTAAGCCACAGCATCTCACAGTCAGCTCCAGCAAAGATTCTCCAGCTCCTTTCTTATTTTTATCAGTCTCAATTGGATCATCCCTAAAAATAATCTGCAATGCAAGATACTGCAGTGCTGAATTCCCCAGCAGAGCCAGGGGAACGTGTCCAGAGGCTTCCTTGGATCAAAGACTCAGGGGCAAGAGGCAGGCTAAAGTTCAGGGGTATCCTTCAGATCCAGAGGGTAGCAGCACAAAAAAGGCTGCTGTTCTCCTGAGACATTGCTGGGCACTGGAAGAAGCTGCAGGGACGTGGAATTTCCCCCGGGATTGGATCGTGGCTGGGAAAATGGAGAGGAGCAGCAAGAATTTAGGGCAATGGTCTGAGACACAGCAGGCTCAGGTGCTCTGTGTCAGACAAGAATTGCACTGCCCAGAGCCTGCTCCTGGAGCTTCCATGGGTGCCAGACAAGAATTCCATTGCCCAGAGCCTGCTCCTGGAGCTCCCATAGGTGCCAGACAAGAATTGCACTGCCCAGAGCCTGCTCCTGGAGCTCCCATAGGTGCCAGACAAGATTTCCATTGCCCAGAGCCTGCTCCTGGAGCTCCTGGAGCTCCCATAGGTGCTAGACAAGAATTCCATTGCCCAGAGCCTGCTCCTGGAGCTCCTGGAGCTCCCATAGGTGCCAGACAAGAATTCCATTGCCCAGACCCTGCTCCTGGAGCTCCCATGGGACAGACAAGAATTGCACTGCCCAGAAACTGCTCCTGGAGCTGCTGGAGCTTCTGTGTGGAGCCACTGCACTGAGCACTGAAAGCTGGAAAATACACCAGCAAACGGCTAATGAGGGTGAATATGAGTTTTGGTTTGTTAGAGAAGCCTCGAATGAAGGTAAATCTCAATTCTCAGATACAGAGAAGGAAAGACGCCGTTCTGGGTTGGATGGAGGCCTGGTCCAAGTTGAGTGGTTCTGTGATTGTATGAAAATGGATGGAGGATGGGCTCTGGGCTTTTCCAGAGTGTTCCCAAACCCAAGCACAATGAATTTCTCCTGCCAGCTGGAGCTACAGGGGGATGTGTGCACTCCTACAGCAGTTTCTGAGGAATACCATGGACAGGGAATGGTGGGGAAGCAATGATCTGGTCTCTAGGGTGCTGCAAGGGCTTCAGAGCAGAATGCAGAGTGGGAGATGAAGCAGAGCCACAATGCAGAGGCTCCTCCTGGAAAAACAGGCCTGGCTCTCCCTCTGGGCCAGGGCTGCTGTGGCTGCAGTGCAGGGCTCAGCGTGAGCTCCACAGCAGCCAATTCATGGTGCAGGGAAGAGCAGACATGGGGTCTGGCCCTCCCTCATCAGGACATTCAGCAGTCCTGGCTGGGACACTTGGCTCCATTTCCTGCCCAGGCATCACCCCCTCTTTCCATTTGCTGAGGGAACATTTAAGTGTTATTATTTTTAAACAGGGCAGTTTTGACAACATGAACTGATGCATCCTTGTGGGCACACGGGCAAGCTGAGGCATTTTCTGTGAACACACACCATTGCTCTTTTATCGCTGCTTATTGTTGTCACCTGCCTCAAACCCTGATGGGGAGAGGACTTTATTTTTTCCTTTTTTAAAATGAGCTGTTCAGTCCTCTGATTTCTAAGATTCTAAGAAACTTTAAGCAAAGTTAAGCTTTGAGTTCAAATCAAACATTTGACTTTGAGCCAAACAAACTTTGTTTTTTGAAACCTAACAAAGGAATAGAAACTTTCAGTTTAGGATTAGCCTAAATAATTTTTTTCTTCTTTTTTTTTTTTCCAGGTGGTTTTTATTTCTTCCTCTTTGTAAAAATGAAGGGGGAAAGCTCTGCCCTGGGGTAGTGCAGCTCATTTTCCTGTTGTTCCATCCTGTTGTGGGAATGAGTGTCCTGAGAAGGGAGCAGAGCTGGGCAAGGCTCTGGAGCTCAAGGGATAGGACAAGAGGGAATGGCCCCAGGTTGTGCTGGTGAGGTTTAGAGTGGAAACTGGGGGAAATCTCCCCACTAAAAGGTCAGGTATTGGACCAGGCTGCCCAGAGGCACCAATGCTGTAAATGTTCAAAAGGCACGTGGATGTGGAGCTCAGAGAAATTCTTTTGTGATCTTGAATTCGCAGTTAGACTTGATGATCTTCCCAACCTCAATGATTCTGTGATTCTGTGGTTAAAAGGAGGTGGAAGCACAAATAACAAAGGATTAATCTGCTGTTTGCAGTGCTGGGTGTGCTCTGCTCTGGGGACAGCTTTCCCCTCCCCTCCTTCTCCAAATGAAAACTCCAATCTGTGCTTGCCGCATTTTAGTTTTGCTCCGTTTTTACCCTAAAAAAAGTGCATTTAAAAGCATTTCCTTGCAGCTAGGGAGCCACTTCAGATGTGTTTATCCTGAATGTCCTTACCCTGTGTGCCATTTGGTCATGCTGAGCTCAAGAGGGAGCTTGCCCTGGACCCAGCTCAGAGGATATTGCTGCAGGAGCCACTGCTCCGAGCAAAGTGCTGTGAAAACATTCAGGAGGTGTCTATTCCTGCCCTAATCCCTGAAATGTGTCCCTCATAAACACAGCCAAATGATTTGGGTGCTTTCTCTGTGCAGAGTGGAGAGACCTGCTGTGGGAACTTGGAGAGCTTGAGTGTCTTGTTTTGCATGTAAGTTCTCAGCACTGAAGTGCATAAATAGAGGGCTTTGCATCTCATAATTTATAATTCAGCCCAAGAAATGCACTAATGCCTTTATCAGAACTGGGAACGTCGCTCAAAGCACAAAAGCACAAATCACTGAGAGCAGGCAGACATTAAGGGCTGCTGTTCTCCCTGTGTCTGGAATAACAGCCAAGAATCAGTGAGATTTTCTCCTAAACAAATGTTTCACTGTTGTATGTGTGAATAAATACAATTTCTATCTCCTTTTCTTTTCTTTTCTTTTCTTTTCTTTTCTTTTCTTTTCTTTTCTTTTCTTTTCTTTTCTTTTCTTTTCTTTTCTTTTTTTCTTTTCTTTTCTTCTTTTCTTTTCTTCCCTTCCCTTCCCTTCCCTTCCCTTCCCTTCCCTTCCCTTCCCTTCCTCTTCCCTTCCCTTCCCTTCCCTTCCCTTCCCTTCCCTTCCCTTCCCTTCCCTTCCCCTTCCTTCCCTCCCTTCCCTTCCCTTCCCTTCCCTTCCCTTCCCTTCCCTTCCCTTCCCTTCCCTTCCCTTCCTTCCCTTCCCTTCCCTTCCCTTCCCTTCCCTTCCCTTCCCTTCCCTTCCCTTCCCTTCCCTTCCCTTCCCTTCCCTTCCCTTCCCTTCCCTTCCCTTCCCTTCCTTCCTTCCCTTCCCTTCCCTTCCCTTCCCTTCCCTTCCCTTTTTCCTTTTCCTTTCCTTTTCCTTTTCCTTTCCTTTTCCTTTTCCTTTTCCTTTTCCTTTTTCCTTTTCCTTTTCCTTTTCCTTTTCCTTTTCCTTTTCCTTTTCCTTGAAGGGAAGGAAAGGAAAAGCTGAAGTGCCTGAGTTGCATTTTGCTCTATGCCCTGCCTTTGCTTAGTGCCACCTGTGTTTCCCCACTGCAGGGTAAGAGCAGGAGGGCTGAGGATTTGGATGGGCATGCCTGGAACAGGGGAGGAATTTCTTCACAGCTGCCCCTGGTCGTGGGACCTCTGGTTCTGGTGTAGGTTTGGTGGCCAGGCAGTGAAATCAGGAGGTCTGGGGAGATAAACCCACCTCGTCCTGGTGGGAAGGGGCTGGGAGCAACCCAGCCCAGCTGGAACTGGATGGCCTTTAGGGTCCCTTGCCATCCATGAGATTCCTGTGGCTGGGAAAGAGGTGCTGGGGAAGCTTCTCTGTGAGCAGCACAGGTTGGTTTTGGGTGCCCCCTGAAGCGCTTCAGCTCAGAGTGGAAAAGAAAAAAAAAACCCATTTGGGAATGCTGATGCGTTTGCCAGGGTTTCTGTAGCCACAGTATATGCTGCAAGCATGGCACCCACCATGGTTCATTTACAAGCCCAGAGAACAGGAACTTCCCTCAGAACCCCACAGATGGAGCTTCTCCCCCAGTGCCCCGGTGCTGACACAGCCCAGCTTCACGGGGGAAGCTGCAAAGCTGCTGCCATGATCCCCTGCTGGAGCCAAAGGCAGCTGGAGGGCACTGGGGAGGCTCTCAGTGACCCCAGGGTGCTCTGAAGTGGAGATCCAGGCCATTAAACCTCCATGGGGACAGGCAAGGGGAGGGAAAATGCGTGGGAGTAGGACTGCAAGTCCTCACTGAAATTGTTTGTTCTCTTATTCCTAATCTCCAGCATCACTGGATGTGATCCCTCTGGAGGTGCTGCCAGACCATTGAGTGCTCCATCCCTGCCTCCAGACACCCTCTTCTTGGAGGAAAGTCGGCAGCTTTGGGTTTATTCCATCTTTTCAGCCATGTCAAAGCCCATTTAATATCAGGTTTGCTGTGGGTTTGTTTGGGTTTGGTCCCACAAACGCCTCTGGGGCAGGTCAATGCATCTCCCAAGCCACCCTTTGGCTGTGCCTTTGAGTTGCAAAATCTCTGTTGTTCTGCTTGAACATCCCTCTCCACCTCAGTCCCAAGCATCAGGGAATATTATTGATAAACAATAGATGTCTGGTGGAGACCCTGGTGATTTTCCTGTACAAAAGGCTGCTGCATCCTCTGTGATAATTCCCCTTTTTTTCCCCCTCCTTGTTGGCTTTGTGGTTTTGTGATTTATTTGTGGGCTGGCAGGCGTCCACAGCCCTGCAGGAAATGGATGTCTGCTCTTGTGTTTGGGGGGGCCATATAAACGTGTAATTTTCCCACTATATTAATTACAGACGTTTCTCCCTGGCTGGAGCAGCTCCATGGCTCCTGTGCCCTTTTGGTTTGCTCTCCCCAGCCCAGGCTGAGAGTATTTATAGGGAACCCCAGCTCTGACATCCTCAGCTGAGCTGGGGAAAAGTTAAAGGACTTGGCCACAAAAACTGTAGAGGGGAAACTCTGGAATTTTTTTACTTGATAGTAACTCCAGGACAGCAGTACGGCCGAGTTTTCCCTGGCTATTCCTCCTGCTGACATTTTTCCTCAAGGATAAAAGTGGTTTGCCCTAAGAAAACAACCCTCTTGCTATGGAAAAGAAATTGTAGGGCAATTTACTTTGGAATGGCTGTGCTACCTAATTCCTGGCTCCTGGAGAGAGACCCAGCTAGACTTGGAGCAAAGAAAGGAAACCTGAGGATAAATTCAGTGTGGCTGAATCAGGTTTTGCTGGAGGAAAGGCTGGACAAGCCTCCCTGAGGCCCTGGCACAGGGTGCCCACAGAAACTGTGGCTGCCCTGGATCCCTGAAAGTGTCCAGGGCCAGGCTGGATGGGGCTTGGAGCAACCTGGGATAGTGGAAGGTGTCACTGGAATGTCAGGGGGTAAAACTGGATGAGCAATGAGTCCCTTTCAACCCAAACCAGTCTGGGATTCTATGGTCTGGGACAGCAGTCGAGTAAAAAAATCATAATTTCCAGCAGATTGAATGTACCTACGGTGTCTCTTGGCATGTATCGTGGGTTCTCCATGGATTCCTGATGAAACAGGAATGTCCTGCTATGGTTTTTCTTGTTTTTATCCTGCCAGAAGTGAGAGTGAAGGATGAGGGATGTCTGCAAGGAACGGACAAAAACCTGAGCCAGCCTGGTGGCATGAAACCACCAGGGAGGGAGGTGAGAATCTGTGATGGGGACATCAGGGATGCAGAATTCTGGGATGTCACCTCCTGTCTGGAGTCACTGCCTGGCTGTGCTGCTGCTCTGGCTCTGCTGTGATGCATCTCATCCGTTCTGAGGCCGGGAATGTTCCACCCACAAAGTTTCTCCCAGGGGTCCCAGCAAACCTTTGAGGTAAATCCATCCAGATCCACATAAAATTAATCATCTCACTGTGTTTGTCCTGCCTCATCCCCTGCAAGCCTTGAGCACCTTGCATGACCTCTCTCACATTTCACTTCCAGAGCGCAGCCCACGTGTGGGCCACGAGCTGCACGGGTCGGTGTGGGCTTGTGCAGGGCTGTTGCTGCATTCCTGTGGCTGAGGCAGCGGCTTGGGGCTGGGGCAGAGCCCTCAGGAGCCAGCTTTCCTTGGGAAAGCACCCACCTGACCATGAGCACAGCGTGGCTGGGCCTGGACATGCAGGCTGCTGTTAGCTCTGCACCTGGTCTGGCCTTACTGAGCGGTGGAAACTCTCCTGGGGAGGGAAGGATGCCCTGATGAAATCTGTTTCATAGAATCCCAGAATGGGATTGGGGTGGAAGGGACCTTCACACATCGAGTTCCACCCCCTGACATGGGCAGGGACACCTTCCACTGTCCCAGGCTGCTCCAAGCCCTATCCAGCCTGGCCTGGGACACTTCCAGGGATCCAGGGGCAGCCACAGCTCCTCTGGGCACCCTGTGCCAGGGTCTCACTGCCCTTATACTAAAGAATTTCCTTCTAAATCATCTCCCCATGACCTGAGTTTAGGCTCTGAACACAAACACCATTAGCAGCAACAGGCTCTGTGCTCTTCACTCCCTGCCCTGCTCTAAAAGCAGAGCAGCAAACATCCCTCCTCCATGCTCCCAGTGCACCCCCTGCCCTCACACCAGGTAAATCTCACCCACTCCCTTTTCCATGTGGCCAGTTTGGGAGTTTATTCACCATTTAAAGCCTTTCCTTTCACACGGTTTCACAAGGGTAGGGATTTATCTGGGCATGAATTCGCTGCCCTTGTGGGAGACAAGGAGGTGCTGCTGTGATGCTGACACAGCCAAACACCCCTCCAGGCCCTGCAAGGGGGGAAGGGGATCCAGGACAGGTGTAAAAGTGGGCCAGGAATGACATAAAACAGAGGAGGACAAGTGTGCTCTGCTTCCAGAGGCTGGGGGAAGGTGCTGAGCAGGAACTGCAGCAGGACATCAGGGTGGTGGAGGGAGCCAGAGGAACATCCCGTGTTTTGTCCTCTCTGCAGGGAGCTCAGGGCCAGCAGGGATTGGCCAGGAACTGGGTCAGGATGAAGCAAACAGAACTGAAGTGCTCCAGCAGGGCCCCTGTGCCCCTCCAGTGTCTTTGGCATTCCCCTTGGCACAGAGGGGAGGCAATGTCCACGTGTCCACCTTGTCTGGGAGGTGAGTCAAGAGAGCCCCTCAACCAGAGCTGCTGCTGGTGTTTGGTCGCAGCTGCTCTGGGCAGTGCCAGGGCCTACCCACCCTGCCAGGGAACAATTCCTAATTCCCAATATCCCATCCATCCCTGCCCTCTGGCACTGGGAGCCATTGCCTGTGTGCTGTCCCTCCATCCCTTGTCCCCAGTCCCTCTCCAGCCCTCCTGGAGCCTTAGGGACTCAGCTCTCCCTGGAGCCTTCTCCTCCCCAGGTGAGCACCCCCAGCTCTCCCAGCCTGGCTCCCTGAGCATCCACTGGACCCTGCTCCAAGGCTGTTGGTACCACCACGAAATAGAGGAAATATTGCACTAGATTGCCCTGGGCTTCCATCAGGTGTGGCAATCTGTTTTTTTCTTAAATGGGGGAGAAACAAAAAGAAAGAACACGCACACATACACACACACACACACACTGAGAGCTACAGCCAGCTCAAGTGTTTTCCTCCTGAAGAGCCCTTCCTCCCGGGAGCAGAGCAGGAGTCAAGCAGCGCCGTGCCTCCTCCAGCAGGCACTCAGCCCTCCACCTCCGTGCTCAGGGGTTCCTGGCAGCCAGGGCTGCTTGGGGAGAGCGTGGGGAGGGCATTGCCACCCTCCCAGCCGGGATCAGCGCTGGGCAGCAGCGCTGTCTGCCAGGGGCGCGCCCTCCACGCGGAGCCAGAAATGCCAAGGAGAATTAGGGACATGGCTGCAGGCTTGGAGTGCAGCGGGAAGCCACTGCTGTTCCTAGGCAGGCTGTGACCACCCAGCCTTGCTAATCAGCTTTCAGGGGATGCTGGGATGCTCGGCTGGCTCTTGCTGTTTTGGTGGCAGGGTCTGTGTTCCAGTGGGGAAGGAGGACGCTCCTGATTCCATGCCCAGAGAGCTGGTTTTGTTGGTGGAACGGGGGGAAGGGCCATTTGGAAAGCTGTGCATCCCCACCACGGCTCTCTGCAGGTCATTTGGGTGCCCCCTGAGGGTGCCCAAAGCCAGCCTGACCCTGGCAGCTTTGCTGGCCAGCCGTGGGCACTTGGGCACTCTGAGCCTCGGCGCCAGCAGGAAAACCAACCACATCCAGCACCATCATTCCATCCTCACACATCTTCACCCAAAGCACCCTTTTGATCCCAGAAATTGCAGGGATCAGTCCCTGAGCCGAGGGAAGTGGGGATCCTTCACACCAGGCTTTAATTAGCAAAGGGCTCGTGTGATTTCTTTGGGGTTTTTTTTGTTGCGGGGTTTGCTCCGTGGCGATTCCAGCGAGGAATAAAAGTTTCCTTGCATTCCCCAGCGCCCGGGGAAAGCAGCTTCCGTCAGCACTGCCTGTGCTCTCTCGGCTGTGCTGGATATGGCAGGGCTATTTTTAGAAGTCAGGGTTGCCATGGCAACCCAGCGTATTTTTTTTTTTTTCCTGTTAAATATAGCAGCTGTTGCAGGGAACTCTTGTCCTTCTGGATGGAAAGGCTGCGTTTCTGCCCTCTGACAGAGCTCAGGGTATTAGAGGCAGATGAGAGAGGATGATTAAATAAGTGGGAGCCCAGAAGAAACTGTGCATCTGTAATTACACGGAGGGGTTTGGGATGCAGCCGTGTGTGTCTGCAGCTCCTGCATTGAAAATGGTGTGGGGACAGGGACAGGGGAGCTTTTCCATGTGGGGCTCCATGAAAGCACCCTGCCCCTCTCTCTCTCCAGCTGGCTTTGGCTATTCTGGTCTCTGCCCCTGCCAGGAGCCAGCCTGGTCCTGGCTGGGAGGAGATGTGGGAGTGCCAAACAGGCCGTGCCATCCGAGGGGAGGAAGGAGCCTTTTTTGGGGAAAACCGCCCGGTTTTATTCCTACCTGCACCTCAGGAGCCTGAAGCAGAGGTGTGGGCAGCAGGGTTGGGGCTGGAGCTGCCTGCATCTCCTGCTGGGGATGGACACCTGAGTGGAAGCAGTGGGAGAGGTACAGGTCCCATCTCCGGGGCCAGGGATGCAGTGTGGGAATGCTGTGGGACTGTGTTGCATCCTAAAGCAGGAACATTTCCCAGCTTTGGGGTTCAGTGGGGAGCAAACTGACTCTGCTTCTTTATTTTTTAAATTTTTTTCTTTAAATTGACTGGACCCCTGTAAGGTGCCAACAAATCCCATCCCAGGGCTGGTTTCCATCTCCTGGGAGGAGGGAGGAGGAGAGGGGTGGGGAGCTCGATTGCTCCAGAGCCAAGGGCAGCCTGTCAGCTGGGAGATGGAGATTTTTATTTTTTTAATTAACTAGTCTTTCCCCCATTAAATGAAGAAAGAAACCAGAGCACAGCAGATATGAGCAGGGCTTGGGATCACTGAAAGTTTCCTTAAAAAGTGGATGCAATGACAAAGAACCAAATTTAAACCAGCTTGAGTTGAAAGTATCTGCGGAGGTCACTGTGACCAAGGCTTTGAACAGGAATAACACATTCCTGGGAGCCTTATCTGCTCCCTGAGCTATCGTGAGTGGCATCTATTGCTGGGGATGTTATTGCTTTTCTGAATTTAATAGCAGAAGCTGTGCTTAAGCAAGCAGAAAGCTGCAGGGGAAGAGCTGCCTCTGTGGCCGTCGGGGCTGGAGTTCACCCCAGGCCTGGTCCCCTGCAGGTTGGTTTGGAGGGATGGGGCATTTTGAAGAGTCAGGGATGATGGAGGATGGAGTCAGATGCTGCCTGTCCCCTGGAGCTGGAAGCTGCTTGAGCATCCTCTGGCCGAGGGCATAAATACGGGGCGCATCCCTGAGGAAGCGCTGCCCGTAACAAAGGAAGGAAAGGCTGCCACATCACATCTGAACATTTCCTTGCATCCTTCAGGGAATGGGTTGACAGGGGCTTGTGGCCCAGAAAATGTAGCTGGCAGCTGGGAGGGAGGTTCAGGGCAATCATTTCAGATGCTGCTTTGGTTTAAATCCAGCACGGGGTGGAGGGAGGGCAGTGGAAGTGGGCACAGCTCCAGGAGCTGTTTGCACATGGAATGGTTTGGGTTGGAAGGGCCTCTAAAGACCACACAGTTCCACCCCCTGGCATGGGCAGGGACACCTCCCTCTCTCCCAGGGTGCTCCAAGCCACATTAGCCACATCCCCAGTGCCAGGCAGGTGGGTCACAGGCTCCATCTCCTCTCTGGAGCAGTCATCCCACCAGTTCCACTCTGCTGGTGCCAGAGGCAGAGTTTCCCCAGGAACGGGTATTTATTAAAACTCCTGCCTCTGCTTATGGGTCCACTTCCCTGTGCATTCAGGGATGATCGGGGTGTTTATGCTCCCTGCTTTCCCTGGGCTGATTTATGGGTTTATTGTCATCCCTGCATTGTGTGGCTGCCCCTCCCCAGGCAGCAGTCCTGGGAGGGTTTCCCTTTCTCCCTGAGCACTGGCTACTCCATCCCTCAGCCATTTACAGGGACTTGTGTGAGGGAGGACCATGGCAGCCTCACACTCCACCTTGGATGGTGGAAGGGGGTTGGAATGAGATGGGATTTAAGGTCTCTCCCAAGCCAAACCATTCTGGGATTCTGGGATTCTCTGATCCTGTGATCCAGCCCTGAAGCACTGAAGGCTGCAGCCAGACACAAAGCTCATCCCTGAGGATGAGGGAGGGAGCTTGGAGCAGCCAGGGCAGCAAAGAGATGCATCAGCACCTGCTCCCAGCTGCAGGAGAAGGAAGGAGTGCTGGGAGCTCCCTCCCCACAAGTGCAGAGGTAAGAGGAGACAGGATCTCAAAACCTCCAGAAATGTGTCCCAGATCCTCATGACACCAGGGAAGAATGTTGTGAGGATGATGCTCCCACCCACCATCCCTGCCAGAGTGACTGCAAGGGCTGTTCTGGAAGTTCTGCTCTGACATGGGGTGTTTTCAATATCATTTTTTCTCCTGAATACTGGAGGAATCTCTGTTTGTTGTGCCCTGGAAGCCGACAGTTCTGCTGTCCCCTTTCCAAGCTCAGGGGCTTTGCCAGTCCGGCCTCAGCACCTTGTGCAGCAGTAGCAGATCTGGGGAGATCCTCGGGGAGAGGAGTGCCCACGGTAGTGCTGATTCAAGGAGAAAGTCCACACTTTCTGTGAGAGAATTTCTGGGCACCAAGAAAACGGGGAGCAAGCCCAGGCTGTGGACTCTCCATCCCTGGCCAGGTTGGATGGGGTTGGAGCCACCTGGGATAATGGAAGCTGTGCCTCCCCATGGCAGGGGCTTGGACAAGATGATGTCTTAAGATCCTTTCCAACCTAAGCTACTAAACTATTCCGTGATTTTATGATTTCCAGTTAGTCCCAAAGATGTCCCCTGTCCCCACAGGAATGTGAGTTTGGCCCAGAGCCGTGGCAGGAGCTGAGGAAGCAGCAGGATGAGTTTCCTGTAGGATTGTACCCCTAACCTACCCCAAACCCCAGGCATGGAGACCCTGTTGTCTGTTGTGCAGTTGCCTCCAACTTAATTAGGGGTTTCAATTATTTTTATTTTTTACTTTTATCCCCCTCAAACCCTTCCCTGAGTTCCTTCCAGGGGGAGATGCAGGAAATGCATGTTTTTTTTTTTTTTTTTTGGGAGGGGGGAGGGTTCTGAAGGAGTTTTTTTATTTTTTCAGGGGGTTTTGGGGTGGGGTTTGGTTTCATTTTTTTTTTGTTTGTTTGTTTGTTTCTAGGGTTTTAGGTTTTTTTGTGTTTTGTTTTGTTTTGTTTTGGGGGTTTTTTGTTTCATTTTTTGGGAGGGGTTTTTGAGGGTGGGTTTGTTTGGGGATATTTTCAGGGGATTTATTTTTTGAGGTGTTGGCTTTTAAATTCTTTTTTTTGGAGGGCTGGGTTTCTTGGGGGCGATTTGACTGTTTTTAATTTGTTGGGTTTTTTTTTTTTTTCTTGTTTCTTTGTATTTTGAGGGGGCTAGAGTTTGGGGTTTTTTTGTGGGAGGAGAATGGGGTTTAAAAAGTTATTTGTTTTGTCTGGAGGAGCAGGCTTTTTGTTTGTTGGTTTGGTTTGGTTGGTTGGTTTGGGTTTGTTTCTCTCCTGGAAAGGCCCCCAAACCCCAAATCCTTTTTTTTCCTTCTCCTCCCTGGAATTCAGCTCAAGCATCCCTTTCTTTGGTCAGATGTGCCTCCTCCATGCCATCTTTGGAGCCCCAGGTGCTTTTTGAGTTCCTCCACGACCTCATCCCTGCATCCCTGGGGGACACAGAGAGGAAACCTCAGCCAGTGCTAGATGTGCCTGGGCCATTTCCCTTCTGGAGAAAAGAGAGCCTCCAAAATCTATAAATCAACCGTCTCTGAAATGGTGTGGGATTAAGGAAAAGGTGCAGAATAGAAATTATTTCCTCGGGGGGGAAAGCAGCAGATAATTTCATCTGCCTGGGAAAATGATGTCTCCATCAGTTGTCTTCAGGAGACTCTAAAAAGAGTTAAAGGGGGGCTTGGAGTGTGCAGTTATTGTGGAATTTTGGAATCCCACACTGGTTTGGGTGGGAAGGGACCCCAAAGCCCATCTGGGTTGCTCCAAGCTCTCTCCAACGTGGCCAGGGATCCAGGGGCATCAATGACCAAGTTGGCTTCTCTGGGGTGGAAAAAAGGTCCCAGCTCTGCACTGTCATGAAGGGATCTTTTATTTATCAACAGAGCCACGGGATGTGAATTTCTCCAATGCTTTCACTGAGTTATCACATGGAAATTGAGCTGCTGTTAAGCAGCTTTGGGCTGCAGCCAGTTCATTAGAGCAAACTTTCATCCAATTATCATTACTCTTATTATTATTTTTATTATGATGCCTCCTGCGCTATTGGAAATCGGAGAGCTTTCCTGGGGCTCTTGTTGGACTTTTTTGAGTTGTCTCAAAACTGGATGGCAAATTTCTGTGAGCTCTGAAACGAGGCTGACCTGGAGATGTCCAAAAGCAGGACTTGGCCAAATCCATCCTTCCTTCCCTTCCTTTCCTTCCTTCCTTCCTTCCTTCCTTCCTTCCTTCCTTCCTTCCTTCCTTCCTTCCTTCCTTCCTTCCTTCCTTCCTTCCTTCCTTCCTTCCTTCCTTCCTTCCTTCCTTCCTTCCTTCCTTCCTTCCTTCCTTCCTTCCTTCCTTCCTTCCTTCCTTCCTTCCTTCCTTCCTTCCTTCCTTCCTTCCTTCCTTCCTTCCTTCCTTCCTTCCTTCCTTCCTTCCTTCCTTCCTTCCTTCCTTCCTTCCTTCCTTCCTTCCTTCCTTCCTTCCTTCCCTGTTTTCTTCCTTCCCTGTTTTCTTCCATGCCTGACTTCACTCGCAGCCCCGATGATTTTTCCTGTAAAACCCCAAAACTCTCAATTTGAAGAGTGGGAGAGGGGAAGGCGCAGCCATCCAGCAGAGCTGCAACGAGCTAGCGCTAAATCCAGCTCTAATTGCTGATTTAAATTAATTAATTTACCAAACCCGAGGAATTTTGAAAGGATGCTTAGGAGCCTCGCCCTCCCTTCTCCCGGGCACAGGGCGTGGGGAGCCCCACGACCGCTTTTGGTGCAGCCTCCCCCGAGGTGCTGATGGCAATTCCCCGGGCTGGGAGCATCCCTTTCCCCCCAGCTGGTGGGAAAACCAGCACAGGAGGGAGTAAACATCCCCGATGCTGACACGGCAATAAAACTGGTGCGTCTGCAGGAGAGCAGAGCAGAGCAGAGCAGAGGAGTCAGCAGCAGATGCGCCCCTGCAGAACTGCTGCCGTGATGAATGCTCTGCCCAGAGCCTGCTAATCCCTTTTTCTCTGGCTCCCAGGCCTCCTTAATTGTGCTGCCTGTGATTAAGGAGCTCTTTGAAGGCAGCGCTGGGAGTTGTTTGCTGCAGGTGGGAACAGCTGGCCCTTTGGTGTTTCACAGAGGACATGGGGACAGAGGTGTCCAGGGTGCTCTGGTGACCCCAAAAATGTTCAGGAGGGTCAGAGGGCTTGGTGGAGTTCCACCTGGATGATCCCAAGATAGACATCTGACATCTCCCCATGGGCTGAGGGCAGGTGGGTGCTGCTTTCCAGCCTCCATGAGCCGCCCTCAAACTCTTTCTGAGGGATGCTGAAGCCTTGGTCTGCAGGAGGGATGCAAAAACACCCCCAAGAGGACTTTGAGAGTGTCCGAGGGACTTTTGCCAAAATGCAGATTCGAAGGGGATTTAGAATCATGGAATTACAGACTGCTTTGGGATGGGAGAGACCTTAAAGCCCATCTGGTTCCACCCCTTGCCATGGGCAGGGACACCTTCCACCAGAGCAGGTTGCTCCAAGCCCTGTCCAACCCAGGGCAGGATCCCAGCCCCAGAGCAGGTTGCTCCAACCAAGGGCAGGATCCCAGCCCCAGCTGACAGTCTGTGCCATCCCTGCCCACCCTGGAGCTCCTTCCCAGGTTCCTGGAGGTGGAGGAGCAGGTCCTGTAGATGGAGTGCAGAGATTGCCTGAATATTCATGGATCGGGCGGGCAAGCTGCAGCGGGCCCTTGTTACAAACTGCTACCCAAACTGCTTGCATCCATCAATGAGGGAAATAAATAAACAGATGCTTGTTAATTGACTTAATTACCCACCAGCAAGCAGGAGACTGGGAGCACATCAATTAAAAGAAATGCTTTAAGAAGTGTCTCATAGTAATTCTTTTCCATGTGCAAACCACGCTGGTCTCCTCTGCCTGTAATGAACCCTCCCCAAGACAAGGAATGGATTTTCATTATGCAGGAAGGAGGGGTCACATTCTGAAAAGGAGGGTTGTGGCTTGAAATGAGCCCTAAATTCATGCCCTCTTCCCAAAACCAGGGCTTTAGCACACAAAGCCATGCAAATAACCATCCTTGAGCAAGAGAAATCCAGCAGCTAAGGTAATCCTTGCTTTCCAGCTGGGAGCAGGCATGAAGGAGAAGGAGATAGGGCTGGGAAACTCTCAGAGATTTTTTTTTCCCCTTCTCTTTTATAAAGACCTCTGAGAAGAAGGGAAAATTGAAAAACTGAAGACTTGTTCCCCTCACTGCCATGAGATAACTCAGATGTCTCCTGCCAGGGCTGATGCTCAATATCCACAGCCGAGTGTTGAGCCAGCAGGATGGGATGGATAAACAAGAAGGACTGCCCAAGCCAGAGGCCTGTGGCCAAATCCATCACTTTTTTTGTCCCAGGGTGGATGCAGAAGGTCCTGTGCCAACCCTGGAGCAATCACAGAGGAGTTTGGTTTGGAAGGGACCTTAAAGCTCATCCCATTTTCCACCCCTGCCAGGGACAGGGACACTGGACCAGGGTTCTCCAAGCCCAGTGCTGCCACACCTGGAGCCCCTCCAGCCCTATTCCTGCCCTTTTCCAGCCTCCTTTCCCAGCACTTTGCCCTGTTCCCACTCTGCCAGGGCGGGTGTTGGGAAAAACCAGTGTGGGCTCCCTTGGGACTGCTGGCAGTCGTTCTGCAGGGCTGTTATCTGCGGATCTTGATTAATGAGAGCCCCCAGGGCAGGCAGGTTGTGAAAGAAGCTCCATGATCGTGGCCCTGGCTGCCTCCCTGACGTCAGTGTGACGCAGGGCACCCAGGGCAGCACGGGCCCTTGGGTGCAGCCCAAGAGAAAATAAAGAATGAAGGGGTGGAGTGAGAGGCAATGAGAGATGAAAGGAGATTGTCTTATCAGGCAGAGCTGGCAGCTGGAGTGAATTTCCTCTCCCCAGTGCAGGCTCTGCAGTGTGGGTGATGTTCCCTGCATCCAGCCCTGCTCTGGGCTCTGCAGGAGAAGGGGGCACTGGGCAGGTGCTGCGCCAGCTGTGGGGCTCAGATCTGATGGCATGTGGCTTTTAAATCCTGCAGGGATGGTGTGATGCCCTGGACCTTTTATCCCAGCCTCCTGATGTGTCTGCTTGGGTTTTTACTCTCAGTGCTCGCAACCACTGCTGGACGCAGGTGACACTGGGGACAAGGCCTCTGAGCAACACTGCCAAGGTCTCCAAGCAGCATGGGTGGCAGCTGGGTTTGGGATCATTAGGCAGCACAGACAGGGACTTACAGGCAGGCTGGATGCTCTTGGCAGGTTGGAGTTGGAGGCTGCACTGCATTTCTTGAGGTGTCCTTTCTTGTCCCGTGCCACAGCCCTTTGCAGCCACAGTGACCCCAGCAAGAAGGGAGGGCTGGTGATCCCCCACTTTCAGCAAAAAAAGTAGCATCTTTTAGATCTCTCATTGATGTTGGGCTCCTTTTGCTGCCCATTTACTTGAGCCTCTTTCCAGAATTAAAAAAAAAACAAAAACCTCGCAAAAATTAAAAACTCACCAATTTTTCGCCTTTGTTGCTTTGCAGAAGAGAGGAGGGGAGGGCTGGGAGGGGGGGAGATGGGACGGAGCTATTTTAGTGCGAACCCATCTGCGTCGCTAATTCTCCCTCCAGCCCCGATCATTACTGGGTGTGCCAGGTGGCCTGGCCCAGAGAGAGCCCCTTCCATGATCTTCCAGCTCCGCATCCCTGCTGGCAATGGGGTGGTCAGCAGGGCTGTGAGCTGTGGGAGCACACACACATCCCCCTCCCCGTGCCTCGGGAAGAGCGGCACCGCCGGGGCCCTCGGCACGTTCCGGAAAGTTCCACGCAATCTGTTTACTCTGGGACATATGCTGTGTGCATGCTGCCTGCAGTCTTGCTGCCTCTAATAACTTTGGGTGTAATTTTCTGCGCGTTGGCGCCTGGGGCGGGCGGGTACTGACAGCTGTGGGGAAGGGGGGGTGCAGATGGCCCTGGATGCCGCAGAACCGCTCCGGTTCCGCTGGGAAAGGCTCCATGGAGAACCAGAGCAGGGACACAGCACCGCTGTTCCAGTCTCAGGTGAGCTGCTGGGGCTGTGATGTTCTGTGTGAGCCAGGTAGGGCTGCCTCCCACAGCAGCGGCTTCTCAGCGAGCACATTAGAGCGTATTTACGATGTAAATTAATAAGTGCCATCTGCTTACCTCTGGTGTTGTGGGAATGTTGTCTTGTGGCTGGCTGCAAACAAGACAACATTGAAGAGGTAACACCTGCTGGGACATATTTCTGCCGTTTATTTCCAAACATTGGGAGGTTGTTTTGGGTGGGAGGGATAGGTACCAGCTCCTCTCGCTGTGCATTAAGTGCTAATGAGTTGTGGGGATTGCCAGGTGACATCCCCGAGGAGATGGTGGGGATGGAGGAAGCTGCATCCAAGGGCAGAGGGACCTCAGCAAGGACCCTGCACCTCTGCACCTTGTCCTCCTCTGATGGACATTTAAGGGGATGTTTAAGCTGGTGAAAAGTTGCTGCTTGTCAAATGCAGAGCTCACTACAGGGATATATTGATTCCAGGCAAAAGAGCCCTAGAGGTGAAAAAAAAAAGAAAAAAAAAGGAAAGGTCTGTCAAAACATCCCACTTCAGCCTTTGGGGATGGGATGGTCTCAATTTTTCATTTCAAAATCACAGCCCACTTTTGAAATGGAAATTATTCTAATGCTGAGGCAGAGATGAAATCCTTCCCTTTTAGCAAAAGAAAATGTTTTGTTTGACTTCAGATACATTTTTTCCCCCCCAGTTTTCCTGGAACAGAAATAAAACCTAATGAAACAGATAACAGAAAAAGAGCTGGGATCCTCAGCGACTGCCAGCTCTCATTTCCACTCAGATGTTCCTGACATCCATCCTCCCCTCATCCCTCTTCATTTCCCTCATCCCCTTCTTTTCCTGCAGAACAGCAGCTCACAGGCCTGGCTGTGCAGGATGGGGAGCTCCAATGCAGAGCAAGGATGCTTGTGGGGAAGGAGATCTCCTGCCCAAACCTCCAGAGTTGCAGGAAATCCTCTGGAGATGGAGTCAGGGATTGTTGAGCCTAGGATTTTCCAGAGGAGAGGGCTTTTCTAATGAAAGGCCAGGTGGGAAAAGGAGAATCTGGGTGAAGAAAGGCAGGGGACTCACTGCTGTGGCTGCCAGAGCAAACTGGGGATGGGAAATGTCCAAAATTTTCATGAAGGCAACCAAAGAGAGGAATGGGTGAATCTGGAGAGGCTGCTGCAGGGAGTTCAAGGCAGGAATGAGTGTCCTGCTCTCCACAGTAAGAGCTTTCCAAGTGACCCTGAAGAGGGGCTTTGCAGCGTGGAGCAGGCTCCAGGTGCACCCTTGGGGAGGATGGAGAAGCCTAAACAAGCAAGCCACAAGCGACCTCAGGAACATTTCTGCTGGGACACGTTTTCTAACAAGCTGTTTTTGAGGGTTTTCTTACCAGCTTTGCTAAGCCAGCGCCTTGCTCAGCCCCAGGCCTGCAGGGAGCAGTTCTAACAGGGTGCACCCCAGCAGGGATCCTCTGTCCCTGCGTGCAGCATGGATCACAACCAGCCTTGGCTTGGTAGCAGGACTTTCACACTCATTCTGCATTTACCAAAAGGGTTTTTACAAGGAAAAAACATCGATGGAAATTTTTGCCCAGGACTTTCATACTTATTCTGCATTTCCAAAAGGCTTTTTACAAGGAAAAGCCATCGATGGCAATTTTTTTCTGTGTGCCTGTAAGCACAGGGGCAACGGAGGGCTGGGCTGGGGATACCCTTCAGTGTGGGGCTCCTGGCACAGAGCAGAGAAGGTTGGAGCCCTCTAAATGACCCTGCTGCTGCTGTTCAGCTACCTCTCTGCCCCTTGGCTGCTTTCCACCTCTCCCCAAAATCCGGGATGCCACCGTCAAGCCCCAACGAGACATCCCGAGTGACTCAGGCTGTTGTCAGTGGCACAGGGCCCAGGGCAGAGCTGCCACTGTGGGTGTTTGCAGTGGGATGGGCAGAGACAGCAGCTCCAGGGGCAGTGCTGGCACGTCCCTGCCCCGTGGGATGCCCTGCAGGGATGCTGATGTGAGGGGCAGAGGGATGGTACCCGGCACAGGGTGGGATGCTGGAACAGTGGGGTTTGGTGCTCCTCACCCCCAGGGCTGGGCAGCTGCCCAAAGAGCCCTGACCGCAGCTGGCTTTGCTGGTAAAAATAACTCCACGGCATCAACTTTGGCAGCAGGGAGAGCGGGGAGCAGCTGGGCCTTCGCTCCCACATCAGCAAACATCTGCCCCGACCATGGCAGCACGGAGGGAATGAGGGAATGGCTCTGGCTGGCACTGCCAAAACCCAGGGGCGCTTCTGGGGGGCATAGAGTACAATAAATACTGGGCAGAACTTGTTCCCAGAGTTAACAGCACCAATTGCAGAAGGGGGGAAAAAGGAAAGAGGCAAGGAACCTTTCCCGAGAGGGAAAGCCGGCCGGCTGTGCCCTGGGCAGTGATGCTGTTTGATTTTGCGGTATTTCCTTTGTTTACCGTGAGTCCCAGCAGGATGGGGCCGGGCTGCCTGTGCCGCTCCGGGCCCCTTTGCTTTGCCAGGGCGTGGCTGGAGCCGCTTTCCCAGCCCAGCTCCCATCGGGGCACCGAGGAGGCGCTGCCAGCCCCGGCCTGGGACAGGAGGAGCTGCCCACGCCCTGCTGGCACTGCCACCTTCCCAGCAGGGCTTTTCCTGGGTGCTGCTGGCAGCGCTTCACCTCCCCGTGCTCTCCCGGCTGGAGATGGAGCCGGAGCGATGCAGAGGATGCTCTGGGTGAGGAGGTGACCGTGGAGCCACCTTGCCAAGCCAGGAGGGGCTGTGACCATCCCGCCCAGCCAGGGGCACATCCTGGTGTCCCTGGGCACATCCCAGTGCCCACGACACATCCCGGTACCCCTGGGCACATCCTGGTGCCCATGACACATCCTGGTGCCCACAGCACATCCCGGTGTCCATGGCACATCCCGGTCCCCCTGGGCATATCCCGGTGCCCACAGCACATCCCGGTACCCCTGGGCACATCCCAGTGTCCATGGCACATCCCAGTCCCCCTGGCACATCCTGCTCCCCATGGCACATCCCGGTACCCCTGCCACATCCTGGTGTCCACGGCACATCCCGGTACCCCATGGCACATCCCAGTGCCCCATGACACATCCCGGTCCCCACGGCACATCCCAGTGTCCCTGGGCATGTCCTGGTCCCCATGGCACATCTCGGTGCCCATGGCACATCCCGGTGCCCACGGCACATCCCGGTACCCCTGGGGACATCCCAGTGTCCATGGCACATCCTAGTCCCCCTGGCACATCCTGGTCCCCATGGCACATCCCGGTGCCCATGGCACATCCCAGTGTCCCTGGACACATCCCAGTGCCCACGACACATCCCGGTGTCCACGGCACATCCCGGTACCCCTGCCACATCCCGGTGTCCACGGCACATCCCGGTACCCCATGGCACATCCTGGTCCCCCTGGGCACATCCCAGTGTCCCTGGCACATCCCGGTGTCCATGGCACATCCCAGTGCCCCACTACACATCCCAGTGTCCACGGCACATCCCAGTGCCCATGGCACATCCTGGTACCCCACAGTACATCCCAGTGTCCATGGCACATCCTGGTGTCCATGGCACATCCCGGTGCCCTTGGCACATCCCGGTCACGCTGGGCACATCCCGGTCCCCCTGGCACATCCCGGTACCCCATGGCACATCCCGGTGTCCATGGGCACATCCCGGTGCCCACGGCACATCCCGGTGCCACCCGCACACCCCCGGCCGCTCTCGGTGCCCACCGGGCCGTGCCAGGCTCGGTTCCCCGGCCCTGTGTGGCAGCCCTGGCAGGAGAAGCCGGTAATTTTCCACGCTGCCGGCCCGGGGAGGCACGGAGCAGGCACGGCGAGCCTGGCCGGGCTCCACGGCGGGTTCACACCTCTCGCTTTCGCAAGACGCGCCGCTGATAAAAGCCCGAAAGGCAAAGAAAGGGCATTGCTCTGATTCACCCGGCATGCTGCAAGCTGTCCCGCTTTGTTCCCTCTCCTCTCTCCATCCCGGGACAGGAGAGGGGGATAATTCACCTTCCCAGGCTGTTTCAGGCTCTGCCACCCTGCTCCTCTCTCGCAGCGCGCCCAGGAGCTGCACATTGGCTGTGACACCTCCTAAGTGCTCAAGATAGATCACTTAAGAAAGAGTCTTCCATATGGTCCACGGGATTTAATTTTCTTTTTTTTTTTTTACGTGGTTTTTTTTTTTTCTCCCCCTTGCTTCTACAACTGTTACAGGGAGAGATATTTTTCCCCCCTGTTTGACATAGATATAATCTTCTTCTGATGCACAAATGCCAGATGGCATGGCAAAAAAAAAAGATAATAAATGTGTCTGCAGCCTCGACAGTTAAGTCTGGGAACCTGGGATATGGCTGTGGAGGAGCTGGGAGTGGCTGGATTTTGTTTTTTTTTTTTGAGGGGGAGGAGGGGAAGGGGAGGTGGAGCATTCCATGGAAAGCGATTTGAGGAAGCCGGGAATGCTCTGTGACCATCCCATGCCCAGTCCCTGCCGTGCATCCCGGCCTGGGATTTGAGCTATGAGCAAACCCAAGGAAACCTGGGTGGTGGAGGGAGGTTGTTCTCAAATTTACCTCTGGGAGGACACTCGGGCACGCGATGAGAAGCAGGGAAGGCGAATTCCATAAATTGCCTGTGATGAGAAGCAGGGAAGGCAAATTCCATAAACCTGGTGGCCTGATGCAGGACTGTGAGCACAGCCCTGCCTGCTACAGGGTGCTGGGAAGGGTGACAGGGAAAGCCCTTCATTTGGTTAGGAGCACATCACAGCATGTAAATGTCACTTAATGCCCATCTGCACACGTGCTCTTCCTAATTATGGGGATGAGAAATGGCTCTTGTGCTGCTTTGTGCTCTGGGATAACCCTGGAAACGTGGCCTGTCACCAGAGCAAGGCATTTCCTCCCCAGACCTGTGTTTAATAAACAAATACAAGAGCAGTCAGGTTGGAAAAGGGCAGATGTTTTTTTGGTTTTTTTTCCCTCTGCTCCAGCTGCTTGGATTTCTCCACACTGGGCTCTGCCTCTTCCCTACTTCCTACATGGGGGATACACGCAGGGATCATGCAGGGCCTGGAATGGAGTCACCATTCCTTGGAGGGGTTCAGAAAAGGAACAGATGTGGCACTTGGGGACGTGATTTATTGGTGAACATGGTGGTGATCACTCATGGCGGGACTCAAGGCCTTTTCCAACATCACTGATTCCGTGATCCTGCGGAAGCACACCTGTTGCAGACATCTTTTATGAAAAATCTTTTTTTTTAGGATTTTTTTCCTCCTGAGAAGCTGTGAGGCCTCAGGAACAAAATGTAAACATTGATTATCTGCTGCTGTGGAATGCAACAGGTGGGTCTGTGATTGGCCCATGTTGGATGTTTGTGATTAATGGCCAATCACAGTCAGCTGGCTCGGACAGAGAGCAGAGCCACAAACCTTTATTATCATTCTTTGCTATTCTATTCTATTCTATTCTTAGCTAGCCTGCTGAGGAAACCTTTTCTTCTATTCTCTTAGTATAGTTTTAATGTAATATATACCATAAAATAAATCAAGCCTTCTGAAACATGGAGTCAGATCCTCGTCTCTTCCCCAGTCCAAGAGCCCCTGTGAACACCATCACACACCCCCACCCTGAACCTGCAGTGTGCACAAACTGGGGACCTCTGAGCCAAAATACCCCCACTGGTGACCCCAAATCCATTGTGGAGGGTGGCTCCATGAGTGGTGGGAAAGCCTGTGTGGCTCTGTGTCCATCCTCCACCCGTCCATCCAGGAATTGTCCACAGCCTCTGTACGGATAACCAGCCACGCCATCCCTGAGCCAGCTGGGGGCCCGTGCTTGAGGTTGTGCAACTGTTTTTTTTTTTTTTAAAGCTTTACCATAAAAGTGCAAACTCTGTGGGAGGCCAAAGGGCAGGGGAACCTGCTCATGCACGAGGAAATAGAGCTGGAATTGCTTTTATGGAGCCTGGTCTGGAATAACTGCCCATGCTGGCATGTCTCCTTCAGAGCAAGGGCTCGGCCCACGTGTCCCACGGGATGGCTGTGATGGGGACCTGTCCCTGCATCCCTACGCTGGATTTCAGCCTTGGAGGCTCCTGCCCAACAAATGTGAGGGGAAATGGAAACAGGAGTGAAGCACCAGAAGGACACTGCCTGCTTCCCTCCTCCTTCCTGCTGCCAGTGCTTTCCTGATCGTTCTCCATAAAGCCCTGAGCAGCGTTCAAGCTTTATTTTTAATAGAAAAGGCGGGAGATGGCCACAAATAGCATTTTTCAATTCTCTGGGCACATAAGCCAGGGAGAAAAAAAATTTTCTGCCTGACCTACAGCCGGCAGTGTCTGGGCTTTTCCAGAGGCAGCTGCCGAGGATTGCCAAGGAGACCTTGGGCAGATGCGCTGCTGACTCAGGACACGTCGGAGCATGGGTGTTTTATGGGAGCTCTCACAGGGTTAAAGAACAGTGGACATGCAGTGAAAAATGAGTGGCTCTTCTACCAGCTAAGGAGCTGTTGAGACAGCAAAGTGATTATTAGATTTCCCCCACCAAGGTTTATTGAGTTTGTGTGTGTCTCCGAGATGTTCCTGCTGCTCCTCGCCGGATCACCGGACGTGTCAGCTCCACCAGGGCACTTCCAATTATCCCCACACCTGTCAGATAAGGGGGTCTCAAACAGGACTTTTAATTTCTTGGGAGCAAAAAAAAAGCAAAAGGAGAAATGAAACAGCTCAGCCATCCTGTATTTCAAATGGCCTTTGGATAGCAAAGTGCGCAGGAGAGCAGGGGATGCTCCTTCACACCTCACTGCTCTATCCCTGCAGAAAAACAGGAATCAGGAATGCCTGGGGCCCTTCCAGGGCTGGGATTTTTCAGCAATTCTGACAATCTGGAGAAACTCCCTTCAAAATACACAGGCTCAACAAGTGGGCACCAGCAGTGGGGTTTTGGGGGGAATTCCGCTGGGATTTCTCCAGTGTGTGCCCTCCATGGTGAATGGAAGCTGGGATGGACTCAGTGGATGCCATGGGGGTGGGAGGAGCTGGGAGCTGCTGGAGACAAATATTCAGCTGATCATGCATGACAAGAGTGAGAGGGTTTAAATTACAGCAGGAAGGGTTTGGGGCAGACACCAGGAAGGGGTTTTTTTCGTGGTAGGAAAAGTGAAACACCAGCTACGGCTTGGAGCACACTGCTGAAAGCAGCAGGCTCTGGAAGGGATGGAGAGGGAGGGGAGGAAGGAGATGGGGATGGATGAGGATGGACACGGGGATGGGGATGGAGGAAAATGTGGGGATGGAGATAAGGGGGGAGATGGGAAGTGAATGGGGATGGAGATAGGGATGGGGATAGAGTTGGGAATGGAGATAGGGATGGATGGGGAAGTGAATGAGGATGAAGAATGGGGATGGAGATGAGTTCAGGGATGGAGATAGGGATGGAGATGGGAAGTGAATGGGAATGGGGATGAAGATGGAGTTGGGATGGGTGGGGAAGGGGATGAGGATGGAGATAGGAATAGAGATGGGGATGGAGATGGAGATGGAGATGGAGATGGGGTTGGGGTTTGATAGAGGGCTGGTGGTGGAGATGGGAACAGATGGAGAATGGGAATGTGTGGGCCTGGAGCTGGCGCTGGGCTGGCCATGGGACAGAGAAGGGAGGCTGTTGGCCCTGGGGGGAGCCCAGCTCTGCTCCAGCCCCACTGCTCTTCCCACAGGGCCCAAGGCAGCCCCATCCCTGTCTGGCCAGCTCGGGCCAGCCCCTCCCTGTACACAGGCTGAGCGCTCAGAGCCTGGAGCAAACAAGCCCTACAGAGATATTTGCTATTATTCCTGATTGCGTGGACTCTGGGGCGAGCTATTATCATATTTCCCTGTGATCAAAATGTTAGTGATTATCATAAAGGATGCTTTAGGCTTTGAGACAGATACAGACTCTTTCAACAGCATTTATTTCTGAAGAACCTTCATCTTTACTCTCTCTCGTGACAGCTGGGTTTTGAGTCATGAGCTGGTTGCAATTACTTTGCCTCTGTAATTCCATCTTTCCCACACTCTTCCTGGCTTCAGAGCCGCTGGAGGACGGTCACCTGTGTGGAGCTGTGCATGAAAATTGAATCCCAGCTGCAGGCAAGGCTAGGAGGAAGTGAACGTGGAATATTTCAATTTAAAGTGTGTTTATTGTGCATTCTGTCACTGATTTGATGTAAAAAAAATTTGCATGCAAATGACAGCAGATTTGCATCTCTCCTTTCACTGACTGCAGATGTTGAAAAAAAATATATTTGAGGGTTTTGGGTTTTTATTTTTTAGGGGTTTTTTTTTTAAGCTTTCAAAACATCTTAGAGGAGATTTTGGCGGCTGCTCTTTTGAAGCATCTATGTAAATGTGCTGACCTCCCCTGAAAAGAGCAGGCTGATGCCAGGGCATGTGCACAGAGACATTTGCTGCAGCACTCTCTGGGCTCTGCCTTTCCCAGATTCCCAGCATCATTTTCGAGAGGTGTGGTGCTGACACCACCCTTGGACACGGAACCGCGTCTCTCATAAAAAGGGAATTTTCACATGGAAACACGTGGAAGGATTTTTCTGAGCGGTGTGAGGATTCTGGTTGGGTTTTAGAGCAGTTGTAATGGGCTGGAGAAAACTCTGAGCCAGGCTCCAAGGAACGAGGAAGCATCCAGAGAAACTCGGAGGCTTCTTCTTCCATCAGCTGGAGCAGGCACGAAGATCAAGGCAGCCTTGGGCAGCTTTGGCTGAAATTGTTCATTTTCCCCTTGAACCAGGCAGGGGCTCAAGCACACCTTGGGCAGGACAGGGGTGGGATGGGATGGGATGGGATGGGATGGGATGGGATGGGATGGGATGCGATGGGATGCGATGGGATGGGATGGGATGGGATGGGATGGGATGCGATGGGATGCAATACAACCTTCCCACAGGAACCCCAGCCCTGCAGATCTCCCCTGCTTGGAGCAAATGTGCAGCCCCAGCAGGTGGACAGGGCAAGAGGTGGGTCCTGAAAATCATCCAAGCAGGAGCTGGTTCCATCTCATGATCTCCTGAGGGAGGAGATGAGAATTCAGCCTCTTGCTTGGCTTGATTTATTCCACTCCTTCCTCTGCGCTCCACGGCGTCAAGGACTTGCTTTTTTCCCCCTTGTCAAGGTATTTTCTGGGCCACGAAAGCCAGAAAAATGGCCTCAGGAAAGAGAAACAAACAACGCAAGCAGCAAACTCAAACAGGAATCAGGCAGCTAATGAACCAAGCTCTGCTGAGGTTGCTGCGGCTCCACAAAAAAAATTGGCAAAAAAGTCTCTCTTCCAAAGCTGCCAGATTTAAATAAGATGCTATCTCTGCAGAGGGATTTTTTCCTCTTTTTTAAACATTAGCTCTGCATCTGCCTTCAGCTGAGGGCTATAAATAGATTTTTACCTCTGTGTGTGTGTGTGTACATGGTGTTTTATATAGGTGTGAGTGCCCGGTGAGTGTCTGCACGTGCGTGTGTGTGTATAAAATATGCACAGGGGCTGGATGGAGCCATCCATCTATCAAGCTATTGGCCTGTCTTCTGCTCATTCGGGAGAGGGTTTAAAAGGAATTGCCTAAATACATAATACATGCTGGCTTTTTTTTCCTTTTTAAGAGACGAGTCAAGTCAAATGCTATGGTATAAATTTTTAATACCCCTATGACCTGATTTTTTTCCCCGTCTTGTGCGAGGAAGTTAACAATATGAAATGTCTTTCTGTTGTCTCTAATCATGGGCTGATTTGATAAGCTGTAATTATTATTCATGTTCGAGATCCGCAGCTAGGGAGATGCAGGAGGTGTGGGGACCATTGGGATGTTTAGGTTTATTATTATTTATTACTGCTATGAATAAAAGAATAATGATTTCAGAGATTCTGCCAAGTAGTTCAGGCTGCGAATTTAACTCCTTTAAAAACCGTTGCAATCCATTTGCATCGATGAGACCCTCTTTAGCAGGGTTTTTTTTTGGTTCCTCTGGAGGGGTTGGAAAGCCAGAAAAAAATGGAAGGAATTATTTCTGCAGGCCCTACCAAAATGGATTGTGTTTGATGTCTGACCTTGGGCATCTCCCTGCCATCGTGCTCACCTTGGCTGGAGCCCTTTTGAAATCCCAGCTGATGGAGACCGAGTGCTCTGGTTTGGACATAAAGGTGTGGGGATGGGTTCTCCTGAACGTCCTCCACGTACAAAATGGGATTTAGCTTGGAGGAGGGAAGGGAAGAGCACTGTGCAGAGAGCTTGGCTGCTTTCAGACCCAGAACCAGCATGGCACTGTCTGTAGAATAAAGCAAATGTGTCTGTGGGCTCCTGACTCATCTTTCCAGGGCTTTGGGCCTTTGGCACCCGTGGGTGGATGGGAAAAAATGCATTGCTTGTTTGTCCCTGTTTCCCTCCTGGAATCTGAATTGCCTTCAGCCATCACTCTTGCTGCTGTCTCTGTAAGTATAGCCTGCCCTTGAAGGAGGAGTGAACACATTTAAGTAACATCCCTTCAGGAAAACAAATTTTTTAAAAAGTGGCTGTAGGCTCCAGGAAAAGATGCTTTCATCAAGCTCAGCCATGTGATGGCCAGAAACACCAGAAGGAAGAGTTCTGGAGGCCATGGCTGGAAAAACACCCAGTGAGGAGCTGGAATGTCAGGGGTAAGGGGAGAGGGTCAGAAACAGCTGCCCACGGATCCCTGCTGGACCAAATGCTGAGCACTGCCCTGGCAGGGGCTGGTGTCCTTGCAGAAACCCTGGTGGCCAGGTCCTATCCAGAGGCTGGTGGGAATTTTGAAGGTGGGAATAAAGGGGCTGGGAGGGGCAGTGAGGCTTTGGGGAGTGGTGATGCAGGGGGTGGGGACAGTGGTGGCGTTTCAGTGCCTTTTTCCCTGCTCTCTGTTTCCATTCCAATGCCCATTTCACTGCCATTTTCAGTGGTGGTGTTCCAGTGCCATTGTCCCTGTTCTCTGTTTCCATTCAAATGCCCATTTCACTGCCATTTCCAGTGGTGGTGTTCCAGTGCCATTTTCCCTGGTCTCTGTTTCCATCCCAATTCCCATTTGCTGCCATTTTCAGTGCCATTTTCCCTACTCTCTGTTTCCTGGAGTTGCATCTTCTTCGTAGCATACTCAGAGGCAAGGAATGAATCTGAGAACATAAAACTCACAGATCCCTTCCAAACAACCACACGGAGCCCCTGGTGCTGCAGCTTTACATCTCCCCGTCTTCAGCCTCTGTGCACTATAAGGGAGGACTTGAATTTGAGGTTGTCCACACCAGCACCACGGATCTCTCCTTTCCAGTGCCAGATTTCACATCTGCCAGCTCTCCAGGCCTCACACATTCTGCCATCCACCTTCTCCTCTGCAACCAGGGCAGAAGTTTGAAGACATGAGCCACAACATATGCCATTGTCTCCTCCCAGAGATGAACAAAGTATATTGTTGTGCTCCAAATGTGATGGGTTTTTTTCCCCCGTTAAATGTTTTCTAGCTGCATAGACCAACCATCTGTTTCTCTTTCTCCCTTCCATCTTTCAATTCTTTGCACATTATTCAAATTAATTATCAATTAAGAACCAGAATGTCTGGATAATCAAATTACAGAATGGTAAGATGGTCAGAGTAACACAGCACCTTATTAAAAGCCTCCAGACAGTTAACAAGACAATAAATTCCTGATCTTTTGTTCTGGAGATGAACCTTCATCCCAGTAAATGAAAACAAAGTGACACGTATCTCTTCTTGGTCATTTATTTATGAATGTAGGGAAGGACTAACCCCCTTCTCATTGCAGATTTCAGATCACAATCTTCTCCTCTCGGATGTCAAACTAACCCAGATAATAAAACAGCTCCAGTCTCGAGACATTCCCCAGGGAGATAAGAAACTTCTCTGTTATTTTTTCTTTTTGCACTAAAGAGAACCTGGTTTAAAAGGCATGAAATTAGCCGTCCTTTAGGCCTGTGGGTTCCCCCAGGGGAGAGGAGCAGTTCTGGGGGCGCAGGCAGAGCAGCAGTGTGGCTGCTGTGCCCTTGGGCAGCTGCAGGAGCAGTTGGGCCATGGTTCCCTTCCCCACCCTCCGTGCTGAGGGATAATTTATGAGGCTTGGCAGCAGGGCTGGCACGCAGGGTGAGCCAGGGGAAGGGGAGGGTGGAGGAGAGCTGCTTGTGCCCTGTGTGATACCTGAGAGACTCTGGCTCTGGCCATCTGTACAGCCTGATGTGCCCGAGCCCTTCCTGCAGGAATCCCTGCGGCTGCTGGGCCTCCTCCGGCAGGCTGAGGGGGCGGCGCATCCTCAGCCGGGAAAGCAGGGATTACCTGGAATTTAGGCCTGGAAAGCACCAGGAAAATCTGGTTGTGAGTCCCAGGCGATGAAGCCCACCTAGGGATGAAGTCACCAGGCTGCCACCTCCAGTCATTGGCACCTTTTGTTTTCAGCTGTGGTTTCACTCGAGGGCGGGTTTGAGGTGGTACCAAGAGCACAGATGCCACATCGGCCCTGGAGGAGCATCCTCAGGGGGCTGCAGCCTTTCCTCCCCGAGGCTCTTCATGAACCTCAAGAACTGGAAATTCTTGGCCCAGTGAAGATGGATTTCTGTATAGTATTTAGCCTTCCTGGGTCAAAACAAAACAAGGACAAAATTACCGATGCAACCCCAGATCACATTATGTACAGAAATGCCACATCTCGGTGCAAGGATGATCACACTGTCCAACAAGGCTCCACTGCAATTACTGCAAGGAGTCTCTTTCATTTGGGGGGGCAGAATTTAGTTGGGCGCCTGGGGTTGCAGCAGCCCAAAGCTGTGCCATTCACACAAACTGGACAGCTCCTGCTGTGACATCTCCTTTCCCTCAGCGCCGTCCCCATCGTCCCCACGTTGTCCTCGCGCGGTCACAAGTAGAGAGGTGGCACATTCCCATGGCAGACCAAACCCCACTGTCCAAGCTGCTGCACCCAGGCAGGGATGCAAGTCACGGCACTGCCGGGAACATATTCCGAGTGGCACGCGGGATCCGCGCCCGCTTTCCCCATTGTGTCAGGAAAACAGAAATGCTTGTCAAAATACCAGCTCGAGTCGGAGCTCGCGGCTTCTGCAGGGATAAAAGAACCATGTTGGCAAGCACAGGACTAGACAGGCAGATGTCCTCCTCTCCACCCACTAGAATTTTATTGGCAATTGAGTTAACAACCTCTTTGCATATGAAAGTAGCGGAGAGGCGCTGCCGCGGCCTCAGCCTCGCTGGCAGGAGACTTGGCTGCAAAACCAGTGAGACATTTGACAAGGAAGCAATATGTTAGCAGCATCCCTCCATCCCTGTTATCGGGGCCAAATTGCCATGGCACTTGCAGCCATGTGGAGGCATTAGATGCAAAGTGTTAGACGCCCTGCCATTCTTCCCCCGTCATTTTCTCCTTTCTCTTCTCCCTTTTTTTCAGAGCAGCCTGGTCCTGACACTCCCCTTCGAGTGGCTCTGGAGCCAATCCTGCCTTGTGCTGCTGTATATCCTTGGAAAATAGGCTGCCAGGTGCTGAACACCCACATTTTGAAGGGATGGCTCATGGTAATAAGAGATTCTGTGGGTTTTTTTTTTTGTTTGGTTTCTCTTTGGTTTTTTTCTTCCCTCCCCCCTCCCCCTATTTTTTTTTTCTCCCCTTTTTTAAAATGTAGAAGCAACAGCATTTCCAAGTTTTCCTTTCAGAGGTCATGTTTCTGAGCTAATGAATGGGAGGAATATACAGACTGGCAAATCTCCTCCCCATGTTGAACACTTGGAATCTGTACCCCACAGCAGCTGTCCCCACTCCCTTGAGATTTACAGGCTCCCACTGGAAAAAACCCTGAGTTTCATGAATCCCTGGTGAAAAGTGCCACCACAACTCCCCATTTTCCCTGCTCTGTGCAGTGCCCAGCAGAGCACGCAGGTATTTACGTATTTGCTGCTGTGTTTGTCTCGTGTTGTCATGGACATTTCCAGCCTGGGATCCAGGAGCACAGGACCAGACATGCACAGCTCGATCCTCCTTTTCTCTGCTGGATAAACTGCAGGCACTGCCTGGAATCCTCTGTCACCCCTCAGCAAGGGGACACTGAGTTGCTCACTGGGATGTTTCACACCTGGAGGACCTGGCCTATAATAGTGTTGTGTCTGCTGCCTCCATATGCTGATTGTTTAAAAGGCTTTTGGGAGCCAGATTCCAGCTCCAAAGTCACATTGGTGGTCTTCAAAATGGCATTTTCCCACTATCCCAGTGTTCTGGAGGAGCTGTGTTAAGAGAAGCTCACTGTCACTCCGCCAAGGGGCTCAAACAGTGAGCAACCAAATTCTGGGAATACCAAAAGGCCAGACCAGAAAACCTCAGACAAGTTAGGGAGCCCCATTTTCCACTCCCCAACCCTGCACCACGAGCCTGCACACCTCCTCAGGGCCTGCATTCGACCAGAGCCTCCCAGCATCTCCTGGCGAGGGAGTGGCAGCTCTTGGAGGGCTCGGCATGGCAACCAGAAAATTCTGCTCTGCACTCTCCCCGGGCTTCTCTGCACTCCATTTTCTGCGTGACAATTTATTCCAAGTATCAAAAGGCTCAAGCCTCTCCTGGTAATTCCTTCTGGCCAGGGAATGGGCATCTGCCCCCTTTGATTTTGGGTTTCTCCTCTCATGCGATGCTCTGTTGGGATGTGCGCACCAAGGCCAGGAATGAGGCTGATCTCGTGTTGTTCACCTGAAAAAAAGCAGCAAACAGCAGAAAAAGAGATAATAGCCTGCCTTTTACATGGGCAGGGTAATGTGCCTGTTGTAGTGAGTGATTTAATGTAAGCAAGAGTCAACTGCAGCTTTCCAATGAGTGTTAATTGCTCATTAGTCGTTGGGATGAGACATTTTTGGGTGGAAGGGGATGGAGATACTTGAGGGGAAAGCGGTTTATTTGGAAGGGTGGGAAGATTAGAGGTGTGGAAAGAGAAGGGTGAATATGGTGTGATTGGAGCACCAAAAGGGATCATTCCACCCAAAATAAAGCGCCTGATTATCAACAGGCTTTGCATGGATCGTTGCTGGAAAACAGCTTTGCACAAACATCTGCTGCCTTCAAAAGGCTCTGAGGTGACACAGCAAAGTCCTGTGGCTTTTGGGGGATGGAAACCTGAAGGATCATCGCTTGCCCTGGAAATCATCCCACACATCCTGATGTGTTCCCTGGGCAGAGCCTTTTCTCTCCTGCTTTTGGGCTTTCACCTCTGCAAACCATTCCAGTGCCGACCGTCCCCCTCTGGAAAAACACATGCCGAACTTCATTTTCTGTGTCAAATCAGCAGGAAACCTCGCAGGGAAACAATCCCCTCCGTGACATCTGTAAAGGGGAATTCTGCCCTGCAGGAAAGGCTGGCAGGGAGAGGTCTGCATGGACCAGAGCAGTGAGCCGCTCACATCCTGGAGATCCAGCCCGTCCCACCAGGCAGGGGGAGAAAGCATTTCTGGAATAATTCTCTTTTTGTGAAAAATGCCAGTCGCTTGCTTTTAAAATTTTTAAAGTTTAATAGTAATAAAATAATTATAAAAATACAAATATAATTAGAGTAATAAAAGTTTTGGACAATTTGGATTGGGACAATATAACACAATAGAAACAAAGGGTTATCGACAATCCGGGTACGTTTTTCTGGGCAAAAACTGAAAAAGGACCCACGTTAACAGAGGATTAACCCTTAAAAGCAACAGCCTGTTGCATATTCATACACCTCATACATGGTGCATAAATTCCATTCAAACACAGGATTCTGTGGTCAGTGTCAACTTCTTCCTCTGAATCCTCTTTAGGGCTGAGTGAGATGGGAAGAAGATCATTTCTCCTGATAATGGAGCAATAAATTCTCTTTCTCCGAAAGATTCGGGTGTCCTGTGGCTGCTATCTGGTGCAAGTCCTTTCTTTAGCAAAAAAGCATCCTACACACCATAGTTTCTATTTTAACATTTTTTATAACCTAAAACTATATTTAACAACACTACTTAAGAGAATTAATACAGCATCACTTTCTAACACAGCACATATAATATTCATTTTAATATTTGCGAAAAGGCAATCATAGAATATGCATTTTTCACACTTTTCAATGCACTTTCCCTCTCTGATGGAGCTCTGGGCCAAGCTCCGTCCCCTTCCATGGGGATCCTGGAGGGAATGTGGGGAACATACTCTGACCCAGAGCACACGCTCCAGAGGCTGCCCAGGAGCTGCCCCAGTGCTTCCCTCTCCTTCCTGACCAGCACTGGAGGCTCCATCTCCCTGTCCCAGCCACGATTCAGGAGGAAGGATAGGCCACGCCTGCACTGGGACAGTGGAAGGTGTCCCTGCCATGGCAGGGGATGGCCCTGGATGGGCCTTGAGGTCCCTCCTAACCCAAACCATTCTGTGTTTCTGTGGTTCATCCTCCATCCATGCCTTTGGTCCCCAAACTGCTTGAAGGCTGAAGCAAACTCTGGCTTGTGCAGTCAGCTCTGCATGTCCCGCATGCTGCAGGGGTGAGAAAGGAGAAAACCCCTCCTCGGATTGTGTCACCCCAGCTCTGGGGCAGCCGCCAGCTGCAGACACAGGTAACAGATCCTCTCTGCTCAGACAAAACATTAAATGCATTTTTCATCAGAGGAGCACGTGTGCCCTGCAGCAGTGGGGTGCAGGATGCTGGGCAGGGGTTTCCCTGCATCCACAGCCCTGGGATCCCCCTGTGGAAGCAGAGGCACCCCGGAGCATCCCCAGGCTGCAGGGCTGCCACTGCCACCCACCCCTGGGGCAGACCTGCTGCTTTGATCTCCCCCTGAACTCTGCAGCATGGAAAGCTGATCCTATCGATGGGACCTGGGTTATGATTTTCCGCAGATTGCCCCAAAAGCTGCTAATTGTGCACGCAGCTATTTATAGCAGCCCAGAGCAGGAGGCAGGAGGCTTTGACGGCCTGAGGGGTTATCTGCACACCCAGCCCCGGAGCTGACACTTCAGCATTTCCTTTTAAGTGATGGCAAGAGGCGTTTCAAAGTAGACATGTTCTGCTTGCTTTGAAAGGCCTCTGAAATTTCCCACCTCCTTTCAAAAGGAAAGAGCTCGTTTGCTGCTGACCTTCTGGAATTTCTTGCTGTGTGTGTTTGGGAGCTGGGGGCTGGAGGATAATTTGGGGTCAGACCCGCTCCCGGCTGGGGTTGGGGGCACCACGAGTTCTGTCCCTCTCCTCATCGTGTAGCAGAAGGTGTCAGGGCTGGAGGGGGAGGTTTGGCAGCTGCTGTGTGACCAACCCCACCCTCCTGCATCCCCAGCCTGGCTTTGGGACGTCTGTGCCTGCAGCAGGCGCTGGAGCAGTTGGGGTCAATGCAGAGAGCCCTGAGCAGGATGCTCCTGCAGCCCAGGTTCCTTTGGTGGCCTCACCATCTCTGCTGGCTACCAGCAGTGTGGCTGGAATGCAGGTGCCAAACCAGCCAGCTAATGCTGCATCTTCTGCTAAAAAACCCATTTGTGGCCCTGCATTTGTTCTTTGCTTGTCCTGTGTGGGATCCTCTGTCCCCTTGCCTTTGCTGGGAGAGGAACTCCGTGATTTTAGCTGCTTGGAAAAATAAAAATCAGTGTTTATTGAGGGTACTGCTGCAGGATTCTGTGCCTGGCTGCCTCTGAGATATTTGCTCCTTTCCTGGCCCTTTTTCTGCCTCTGCTGCAGGTGAAATTAAAAAGCAGCACTGTGACGGTGTTCACAGGGGTTCTTGGATTAGGGAAGAGACAAGAATATTGACTCCATGTTTCAGAAGGCTTGATTTATTATTTTATTATATATATTACATTAAAACTATACTAAAAGAATAGAAGAAAAGGTTTCATCAGAATGCTGACTAAGCTAAGAATAGAAAAAGAAGGAATGATAACAAAGCTTGTGCCTCACACAGAGAGTCTGAGCCAGCTGACTGTGATTGGCCATTAATTAGAAACAACCACATGGACCAATCACAGACCCGCCTGTTGCATTCCACAGCAGCAGATAACCATTGGTTACATTTTGTTCCTGAGGCCTCACAGCTTCTCAGGAGGAAAAATCCTAAGGAAATGATTTTTCATAAAAGATGTCTGTGACAGGGCACCACCACTTGCCTGATGCAGAGTAGCCCTGTGCAGTGTCAGTGGATGTTGCTCCAGCAGCACCAGCCCCTCGTGCTGAGCCCCCTGGTTCCAGCCCAAGGGCTGGGCAGGATCAGCTCCTGCTCATCACAGATGCAGCCCACTGACTCCTTCAGTCAAAAGAGAGATTTATTTTTTTTCCCAGTGCATTGTGTCGAGTACTTGCTCGCAACAGCCTGGAGCAGTCATTCAGAATATTTTAAGAGTGTCTTTCATGCTGTTTGAAATACCTGGCAGTGCACAAAGGCCCAAAGTGGGAGTAATTGACTGCAGGATTATTCTCTGCTGCCTGAAATAAAAGTGCAGTGTCTGCGAGTGTGACACGGAGCCAGAGCCACGCTGAGAGGCTCGTGGAGCCTTTTGGTGCAATTAAACTAAATTATCCTGGTGCCACCAGGTGCTTCTTGCAGAAATCCCACCTTGGCTGGGACAGCAGGGGCTGTCAGGGGCTTGGAGCCTGGGAGATTGGGATATTCACAGCAATTGGGATATTCATAGCAACATGGCATTTGTCCTGGGGCAGGGGCTCTGGGAGATGGATCTTTGTCGCAGACATCTTTTCATGAAAAAATGAAAAATCCTTTCCTTAAGATTTTTCCTCCTGAGAAGCTGAGAAGCCTCAGGAACAAAATGCAAACATTGATTATCTGCTGCTGTGGAATGCAACAGGTGGGTCTGTGATTGGCTCATGTTGGATGTTTGTAATTAATGGCCAATCACAGTGAGCTGACTTGGAGAGAGTCTGAGACAGAGCCTTTGTTATCATTCTTTCCTTTCTATTCTTAGCTTAGCTGGCCTTCTGATGAAACTTTTTCTTCTATTCTTTTAGTATAGTTTTAATGTAATATATATAATAAAATAATAAATCAAGCCTTCTGAAACATGGAGTCAGATCTCCATCTCTTACCTCATCCTAAGACCCCCGTGGACACGGTCTCAGAGATCTTCACAGGGAAAACCTCTTGGGAGGTTTTCAGGATCTTGGAGGAGCTCCCATGGGCTTCAGAGGCTGCTCTGCCTGTGCCACTCCTGTGGTTGCTGCATTTCACAACCAACATCCTTTGGGACGGTCACCTGGGATGTTCCTGAGCCCTGGAATATGGATCCCAAAGCCCTGGTGCTGTGTCAGGGCATGCCTGTGTCTGGAGGGTGCTCAGCCCGGCTTCTCAAACAGCCAGGAGTTGTTTTACAGGGCTCTGTCCTTCCTCTCACAGCCAGGTGTGTGTCTCCATCCCTCAGCCGTCTCTGAGGATCCTGTTAAATCAGCCCAGGCTCATAAAGGATTCCAAAACCCCGCTGAAAGCCAGGGCTCCTTGTAAAATGGGGAAAGGTGTGGTGAGAAAATGAAAAGAGGAGTGTCTGGAGGGGAGAAACCAACACCTCCTCATCAGCAGAGGTGTATCCTTGACCAGGGATCGTGGGCTGGGCTGGGTTGGAAGGGACAGATAAGCTCCTCTTGTCTCACCTGCTTGTCCCACACCTTCCACTGGGCCAGGCTGCTCCAAGCCCTGTCCAGCCTGACCTTGTCACAGCAAAATGTGTCTTTGAACAACACTAAAGGGTCAGAGCTGGACATCCATGGGCTCTGCCATTCCACAACCTCCCAGCTGTGGTTTTTTGGGCTCCGCCAGGTTAATTGGCAGACCCAAGGCTCCCCAGGGCAATATCCACCAGCACTCATGCAATCAGGACAAATGAGGGTAAAGAGTGGGGACAATATGGAAGCAGGCATACCAACCATCCATGGAGATGTTTCCAAGGACAACTCCTTGGGAGCAATCTCCACAAGGCACTCTGCAGTTAAAAGTGCATCTGTCAGGTAGCACGCCCTTCACCCTGAGATCCTTCTCTTCTCTTCAGGATTATGCTTTTGTTACGTGACTTCAGGGCAAGAAAAATGCATAAATAAGCCAGATGCGACTTGTGTGGCTGGGAAGGAGCCAATACTTGACCCTGTCACTTCATCAAAATGCTTTCCCTGATTTTCATTCTGTTCTGGAGGCGGGCACTGATTGCTGCTGCTGACAGATGTGCACAGAAGCTTTCAGCTTTCCTCAGAGCTCCGAGCTCTCCTGGAAGCAGCCCATGAATTATTAAGGCAGGAGATTACCTTAACTGGAATGGATGTGGCTCTTTGCTCCATGCTGGAGTTGGGGCTCACTCCCAGGGCTGGGCAGAGGGTTGGAAACCCAAAATGGGAAAGGCTCTCCTTGCTTTTACGGGAAGTTTGCAGCAGCTTTCAGGAGCTTCGGCTCCAGAGTGGATCTGGAGTGTTCGTGCTGCGCGTTTCCATTTTTGTGTTTTAAAAATTTCCTCCTTGGTGCTGCTTTTGTTTATTTATTTATTTTTCCTTTCTTTAAGGTTCTGGAGTGCCTGTTGATGGGTTCCTGCCGGCCATGGCTCTGGGGTGCCTGGGGCAGCACAGCCCCAAGCACTGCTCCTCCTTGCTCTCCTTGAGTCACCAACCCCTGATCAGAGCAGGGTTCTGGCCTCCCTGATGGACCCCTGGAATGAAAGGAATGAGCAGGGAGGATGGAGCAGCAGCAAACCCTGCCAGGGCAGAGCCCAGAATGCATCTCAGAGCCCCCCAGGGCAGCAAAGCCCTCCCTGGTGGGACAGGCCAGGCTCAGCCTGTGCGGGACAGGGATGGCTCAGACCCTGCTGCCCCCTTGTCCCTGGCCAGGGCTGGGGGACATCCACTGCCCTCACCAGCTGGACAGGCTCTGGGGAAATCAGAGTGTGTGCTGTGTGCTCCTCTGGGAGCTCTGGAGCACCCTGCTCACCTTCCACACCCCAAATCCATCACTGGGACAAACATCCGACTGCATTAAGGCAAAGCTGTCCCTTGGGCCTCGTAGGTGCTGATAGGAACATCTCAGCTCCCAGTTTATATTCCCATAAATCTTGAGGAAGGTGATTTTCCTGGTGTGTTTTTTTTTTCTTTTTAATCTTCTCTCTGGTTCCCTGCTTTAATTACCAGCCGCGGGTGCCGCGCTAACGAGCAGGGCACACTCTCCTTGCCATGGAGCTGCCAGGCTCAGGGAGCTGCTGGAATTCCTGAAATTCCACTGCAAAGCTTCCCCAGCGCCCTGGTTCTGAGCTGCAGGGAGAGCTGGGCATGCCTGGGAATTTGTGGAAACCCAAATATTTCACACAGGGAATATTTCTGTGTCTGCTCTGGGCAGCACTGACTTTGACCCTCACTCATGGAGAAAGTTTCCTAGAGTTCAAGATAGACTGGAACCCACAAAAGTGTGAAATAGATTGCAGAGAGCAGTGTAGGTGTATCACTTAGGTGGGAAATTGAGGTTTTGGGATTTCTGTGGATGGAAACAAAGATGGAGGGCACAGGGTTTCTTCTCCATGCTTCTTCTTCCTTCTTCTCCATGGGTTTGGGTGGCATTTTGTAATTGGGCAGAAAAGTCCCCATTGCAGCTCTGTGGGATCAGTTATTGGGTTAAAAGGGAAAACAATCCAGGTGTCAGCTCTTAATTGGATAATTTAGTCTTAAAAGGCCTTGTAACAAGAGCTTGTTGGCCGTTTTGTGCCTTCTAATGAAAAGCTGCCGAACTCACAGTAGTGAGACTGTTTTACTGATAAGAAATAATAAACACCTGAGTCCAAACATGAAATACTGTCTCAAGTGCCTCCAATCCAGACCCAGAGAAACCCACAACTGGAATCCCCCACATGAACTCAGCCTTTTTCTGGGCTGTTCCCTTCCTGCCCATTCACAGAGGATGCTGGGGATGTGCAGGATGCTGGATGCTCCCTGTGGGGCCCTTCCAGCCCAGGATTTTCTGTGATTCTGTGGTTTCACATCCCCTGCTGCAGGTGCCTCCTGGGATCTCACCCTCTGGATGCTCCCAGGGATGCAGCTGTTCCCCAAACCCTGCTGAGGGAGCACTGATAGGCTGAGAAGCACTCTGGGCTGCTTTGCTCTCCATTTAGAAAGGGGGATGGTTTGATTGCAAACCCATTTAGGATTTGTTTTCATGGTTTCAGGCTCTTCCTTGGCATTAAAGTGCTCCAAGACGGCAGCCAACCACTAAAATGCAAAAACCACCCATAAGAAAATATACATTAAATGGAGCAAAACAAAAAAAACCCTAAACCCACGACTTGGATAAATTAAGTGAAACACACCATAAAACAATAGGAACCATTATAAATCACACCTAACCAACAAAATCAACATACCAATATCTGGTTTGCCAGCACATACTTCTCTGATAAAAATAAACTGTTCTTGGAATGAACCCCTGCTTTGATTTATATCTCCCAGTCCAAGTACACACAAGGAGGATGTAAAATCTGCTAATATAAATACCACTGGTCTCAGGCTTTTATCAGATGCCTTCTACCAGGAAGAAAAAAAAGCCTCTTTTCTTTTCCTGCTCAGGCAATTAGCGTGTTCCTTTGAGCCAAGCTCCCGTGTGTTTCCTCCTTTTTCAAAGCCATAATCCTGGGTGTGGGCCCCACTGAAAATTACCCCAGCTCTCCGTGCCAGGGAACATCCCTGAGCCAGGCTTACAGGGAGGGTGGCAATGAAAGACAGCCACAGCCAGGGGTGCAGAGCAGCTGCAGAGGGCCCAGAGTGGGATTGGACCCCTCTTGAACAGGATGAACACCCCCTGGGCCAAGCTGGGAATTTTTGGGGAGATGCTTGGGAGGCACCTGCTGTCTCCATAGCCATGGTGGGACCGTGCTGCTCATCATGGAATGGTTTGGCTGGGACGGACATCAAAACCCATCCTATCCCATCCTTGCCATGGATGGGGACACCTTCCACCATCCCAGGCTGCTCCAAGCCCTGTCCAGCCTGGACTTGGGCACTGCCAGGGATCCAGGAGACCTCTCCCCATCCCAGTTTTACCCTGTGGCAGGGAATGAGGAGAATATCCTGGAGCTGAGGGTGCCTGAGTGTGCCCCTCACCCTTTGGTGGTGCAGCACAAGCGCTGCCTCCTGCAGCTTCCAGAGTGCTCCCTCCTCTCCCACTGATCCTGGGCAAGCAACCTGGCATTAATAATTCATTCTGTGGGTTTTGCCTCTGTGGTGCAAATCTAATTATCCCAGCTGTGCACTGGCCAGGCTTTGGGAACGGCACGTGGAATAAGGGTTTGATCCCAGAGTTGCCATTTCCCATCTGACTTTTCCTTGGAGAGGCAGCGGGGCTGATGGGGCTCTCACCTGCACTGCACAGAGCCAGGCTCCAACTTCCAACCTCTCTCTGTGTTCTCAGATCTGAACTATTTGTGGAGGGGATAATCTCTGCTCCCAGATGGGAGTTCAGTGGTCAGGAGGGGCTTTGGGCTGGAGCAGTGCTGGAGAACCCAAGAGCATCATCCCACAGATACCTCCAGGTGGGATAATTCCGTGTGCTGGGATGTGCATGGCATCGTGGATCTGGGAAATAACACACCTGCAGTGCCCTGAAAACCACAGCCCAAAGCTGGGGGAGCTGATAGAAAATCCAGCTTTGCCTTCCACTGTCTGCTTGTGCCTTCCGAGGCTGCACTGCCAGGACACTTGGCATTCCTGTGCCTCCTGAGCTTCCCTCATCCTCCTGCACTTTTTGCTGGAGGTGCAGCTTTCCCCTGAAACAAACAAACCAAAAAATATTAATTTTTGTTTGGAAACAAACAAAAAATATTAATTTTATTCCCTTCCAGCGAATACATTTCTTATTCTTACCTATTCTAAAGAACACTTGGGACAACTTGGGGTGCACAGGATTCACTTCTCTTTCACCCCTTGCTTACTTCTGCTGTTTTTCCAGTGGATTTATGAGTAGGATCCAGCTGTGGCTGGATCAGAGGAAGGGCTGGGATTTACAGCCAGGGAGGGATGTCCCAGGGAAGGACAAACTCGGGAGGAGGAGGAGGAGGATGAGGAGGAGGAGGAGGAGGAGGATGGGCCATGGGAGGATGCCTCGCTGGGGTCGGGTTGTTCTGACATTTCTGGGGCAGCATTCATCCTGCAACTCGTCTGATTTGCTGCCCAAGCCTCCTTCATGGGCTGAGGAGATGCAGATTTTCCATTTCCCCAGATTTAAATCGCTGGCCAACGCTCCAGATCACGATGGCCTGGGACAGACATCTATTGATTTGTTTATTTTTTATTATTCTGCTGATTTTTTGGGTGAGTCCCCGTTGTTTGGGGATATTTTGGAGCCCCGTGGTTTTCTGCACAAAATGTGCCCCCCGTGCCTGGGCTTGCCAGCGCCAGAGGAGAGGCAAAGCGCTGGGGCTGTGTCCAAAATGAAGGGATGTGAGCACACAAACCCAAACATCCTGCCACTGCAAAGCTATCAAGAGCCCTTGACTGCTTTGAATCCTGTCCTGATTAGTAATGATGTTTTTAATTGAAATTTCAAGGTTCATTACTGAATGCAGATTAATTAAATTGCGAAGAGAGATAATGAGAAATGTTCCCTTTGGAGCCATAAAGGAGCACACGTGTCCTAGCAGGACTTTCCCAGCCTGATCTGCTGCCCATCTCCCCGGAAAGCCTCTTCTGGGGTGGGGAGCTGCCATGAGAGGGGCTCCATCTGTCCGTCCATCCATCCATCCATCCATCCATCCATCCATCCATCCATCCATCCATCCATCATCCATCCATCCATCCATCCATCATCCATCCATCCCCATCCATTCCCCATCCATCCATCCATCCATCCATCCATCCATCCATCCATCCATCCATCCATCCATCCATCCATTATCCATCCATCCCCATCCATTCCCCATCCATCCATCCATCCATCCATCCATCCATCCATCCATCCATCATCCATCCATCCATCCATCCATCCATCCATCCATTCCCCATCCATCCATCCATCCATCCATCCATCCATCCATCCATCCATCCATCATCCATCCATCCATCCATCCATCCATCCATCCATCCATCCATCCCCATCCATTCCCCATCCATCCACCATCCACCCATCCATCCATCCATCCATCCATCCATCCATCCATCCATCCATCCATCCATCCATCCCCATCCATTCCCCATCCATCCATCCATCCATCCATCCATCCATCCATCCATCATCCATCCATCCATCCATCCATCCATCCATCCATCCATCCATCCATTCCCCATCCATCCATCCATCCATCCATCCATCCATCCATCCATCCATCCATCCATCATCCATCCATCCATCCATCCATCCATCCATCCATCCATCCATCCATCCCCATCCATTCCCCATCCATCCACCATCCATCCATCCATCCATCCATCCATCCATCCATCCATCCATCCATCCATCCATCCATTATCCATCCATCCACACATTTTCTGGAGAGCTCTGTGAAAATTAGAAAGCTTTAATTGGGCTCATCTGGACCCTGGTGGAATTACTCTCCTGACTGCAGGATGATGGAGCAGATAAAACAGCACTGGAGATATTATTTCCTGGAAGCTTTTCTATTTCTGTCAGCTCTTACTTGCTAGCTCTGCCCTCCCTGGGGGACGAGCTCTGCTTTCACACACTAGTGGGTTTTTATTTTGGCAAAAAAAAAAAAAAAAAAAAAGTGGGTTTTGGCAGAAAAAAGAGACAGTACATCAATGAAAAGGGGAAACCATTTTTTTTTTCCCCCAAATGCTTCAAAGCTACCAGTTAAGGGTTTCCAAAAAGCTTTGGCATGGAGAGTAAGTGGATGCTAAAAGAGATGGGAATTGGCTCCTGTCCTGCACAACTTTCATGATTGCTTGAAAAAGCACCCGAGTTTTGTCAGTGTGTTTGTGCAGACCACTCTGCTGGATACAGGGTTGTTTTACCCAGATTTTAACCCAGCAGCTCCTCAGCACTCCTGGATCCTGCTGGGAGCAGGTTTTGGGGGAAAAAGGCAGGGGAATCTTGGTGTAAGGCTCCACCTCCCCCATCCAGAGGGAAATTAGGATGGACCCACGTGTGGCAGAGCAAATTCTGGGCAAAGGGCCTGGAAAAGCCCTTCCCAAACCTTGCCTGGGGATAAAAATCTGCCCAGGTGTCACTGCCCCACTGCCAATGGGGGAAAAACCCAAAAGAACCTGGATCACAGGTGCCCAGGTGGTTTTTCTGTGTGTTGCCTGAAGAGCTGCAGAGCATCCCTGAATCCTGGGATGCTGCTGAAGATGCTGGGATGCTGCTGAAGATGCTGGGATGCAGGATGCAGCAGGAGCCCAGCCTGGGCGTGCACTGTGCAAACAGCCAGCCAGTCCATAACACTTCAGCTGAGCAGGAGACTAAATAAAGATGAAATTGAGACTAAATAAAGATGAGCTGGAGACTAAATAAAGATGAGCTGGAGGCTGATGCTCCCGTTTTTGCATTGGGAAAGGTCTTGAGTCTCTTTTAGCTGCCTCATTCAGGATAAATCCTGCCTCACCAAACCCTGGGCAGTTTTTATCCCTAAGTTTGCCTTGTTTCCAGTAGACCTCCTAATTACAGGGAACAAAAAGTTAAGTGAGAGGATGGCAGTAAGCAGAGGGTGGGATTTGTCAACAGCTGGCTGTGATGTGGGCTCTAGGACCCAGGGCATTGCTCCAGAAATCCTATTTACACCGAAATAAGGACAGGTACAAACTGGGGATAGGGCAAAACCCTATGTAGCTTGTGTATCCGTAACCCCAAATTTATCAGCCAAGTCTTTTGCTGTTTAAGCAAAATGGAGTCTTTTCCTGGGGAGGTATTATTGGGATGAAATCCCACTTTATTGGCAAACAGAGTGAAACACCACAGTCCTTCTTCCTTCCACGGGAATTTGGGGTTTGCTTTCTTTAGAAACCCCTGACCTCAATGGTAATTACAGAATTTTGACAATTGGCTGGAACCAAAAAAAAAAAAAAAAAAAAAAAGAAAAGAAAAAGGGGAACGTTCTTGCTTGTCCCAGCACATTTTATTTTCCTCCTGAATGCAAGGAAAATGAACGTGGAAAGCCCAAGTCTGCATTCTGCCTTTTCCCTGTGCCGACATCTGGAAATGCAGATGCACATAAACAATCGATCTCCAAACCCCACAAAACCAGGGCAGATCCCTCACAAATCAACACAGAACATCCTCAGCCTCTGAAAGGAAGAGTTTGGCTTTGAGGGGAGACCCATCCAGTTCCTTTGTGAACCCTCTTCTTCCCCCTCTGCCCGTGGAACAGCACCGGCACAGGGAGACGCGCATTGATGGAGAGAGCAGAGCAATTGCCAATTAAATGCTCTTTAAAATTAAATCTGAGTGTTAAACCCAGCAGAGAGCTGCACTTAGGGCTCTGCCTGCTGTGAACCTCCTTGTCTGCGGGGCACAGAGGGTGCCAGGGAAAGGTCCCTGCTTTGTAGGGATGGGATGGGATGGGATGGGATGGTTTGGGATGTTTTGGGAAAACAAAGGCTTTTTTGGAAGCAACAAATCTCCCTTTGCACAAACGTCCTGGGGCAGCCACATCTCATTCCACAACCATTCCCAGGAGCTGGGAGCTGCAGGGCTGCGGGCCAGGACACAGCCCCAGCTCCAGGCTGGCAATTCGCGCTTTTCACCCAATTTTTTCGCTGCTGCCTCCGCGGTTTTTGAGCCGCGCCGTTCGCAGTGTGGTTCTCCTGCCATTAGATGTCCCTGTGTCCTACACGGAGCTCAGGCAGGAGGTCACTCCTGGCAGGAAAAGGTCACGGAGCCAATACAAAAGTGTCACCATCACAGCAGAAGATGGAGGACAAGAAGAAGGAGAAGAAGGACAGGACATGCCCAGATTTTTTTAATCTTGCCTCTTGAACCCCCATTCTAAATCCCCAAAATTCTACTTTTTCACTCTGTGACAAATTCACTATCATTCTACTCAAACTCTGCTGGCTTGTAAATCTTCACACGAAGCTGGTAATTTTTTTCTATGGGCTAAAATGGAAGGCACAGGTGTTTTTGACTCCATGCCAAGGTCTCTGAGCCTTTTGTTAGGCTCTGGAGTCACCCAGGGCAGCCAGAGGGATGTCCTGGGTTCTGACACCAAGCTGCAGGTCCTGCCAGCCCACGCCTCTCTGCAAGGCTTTTTTCCCCCCCACATTTGTAATTGCAGCTTTTCCCCCTTTTGCTTGTTATTAATGTTGTTCGTTTCCTCAAAAATTGCATCTGTTTAGATGTTAATTGAGTTAATTGTTAGCATTCAGCAGCTGGAGCGGCAATTTAGCACCTGCTGATAAAGATGCCGGGTTTGGAGCTGGGTGCCCATGACCAGAGGCTGTGCCAGGAGCGAGGGGATGGGGCAGGGAATGGGGCAGGGAATGGGGCATGGAATGGGGCATGGAATGGGGCAGGGAATGGGGCAGGGGATGGGCAGGGAATGGGAAGGGAATGGGGTAGGGAAGGGGGCAGGGGATGGGCAGGGGATGGGCAGGAATGGGGCAGGGGATGGGGCAGGGGATGGTGATTTTCCATTTTTTCCATGGATTTTCCATTGCCTGAAATGGAAAATGTGAACCCCCTACCCCTCCCAATTGATAAATTTTAAATTAAGGGGCTCTCAGGCAAAAAAATATGGGAGCAGGAAATAACAGTTCTTTACTAGGGAAGAAAAAAAAGGATAAAATGAACAATTCAGTACACCAGAACCACAGTGACAGAGTCAGAACCCAGCCTGACACCCTGTGGGTCAGGCTGTTGGTGGCAGTCCCATTGGAAATGTGGCTGCAGCCCTCCTGCAGTGTCAGGGGTGGTTCTGTTGGAGCAGGGGGATCTGTAGAGAAGGATGTATTCTTCCTCTGGAGATCCAGTGGAAGGAGAGGCAGCTGCTGTTCCTCTGGGGAATCCCGTGGAGAAGCAGGAATGGAGTAAAGACAGACTGACAGCACACAGGGGCAGACCTGGTACCAAGGGTTTTCATGTGAGGACTTTTCCACAGGCCTGGCTGTAATCAAATGCCAATGAAAAACTGTTGAATAAAGGTTAAAAAGGAAGGGCAGGGCTGCAGCAAGGATTTGGGGAGTGCTTTGTGGGGCTGTTAATGCTCCTGGAGCTGCATGAGGCAGAGGTGAGGAGCCCTGTTGGGATTTTAGGATGGAACAGCTCCCTGGGAAGGATGGGATCTGCTGGGGAGGGAGGTGGAGATGGCCTGGTCCAGAGGCTTGCTGGGAGAGTGAGGTCTGGGGAGCAGTGTTTGCTGCTTGGTGCCTCAGGATCTTGTAATTGGGAATATCCTGCAGTGCTTCTGGGGATTTTTTGGGTTTTTTTTTTTTTTTTTTTTTTTTTTTGTTTGTTGGTTTTTGTTTGTTTGGGGTTGTTGTTTTTTTTTTGCATTCCAATTAGCTTATTTCTTGGGGATCTGGACTCTAGATCCCTGTACTGCTGCCTGCTGATAGGTGTGGGTGAAATGTGGATTTCTTGAGGCTTCCAGGAGAGCCAGAGAGCAAACTCACCCTGGGCTACCACGGTACAACCTCAGCTTTTTTGGTGTCCAGGAGGTGACCCTACAGTAGCCCAGTGCCACGAGGGGTTTGGGTTTTGCTTCCAGGAGCAGGCTGAGCTGCCTTGTGTGTGTTTTCCTCTCTGGTTCTGCTTCTGGGTGCTGGAACTGGGCATGCTGAAGGAGAAGATGGTGGATTTTAATGCTCTGCAGCCCCTGGCATGAAATCCCTGCTGGTGTTTAAATAATCTGTACGTTTGAGGGAAGGATTATGAGTCAGTGGAGGAGGCAGCAGCGCTTTCTGTGTTTCCTGCAGGGAGATGCAGGAGGGAGTCCTTGGGTAAGGCAGCTTGCTGGAGAGCAGGAAGGGCAACCCAGGGATGCTTCCAGCGAGCTCCAAATGTGAGAGAGAGCCAGGAGACAGCTGCTCGCAGAGGCAGGGGAAGCAATAATAGCGAGAAATAACATTTAATTACTCCTCATTCCCCACCAGTCTGGAGAGGAGAGCTCTGGTGCCTGGTGGGGAAGCGCTCTGGCTGTGGGGCTGGTGTCAGCTCCACTTCCCTGGGTGAAAGTTTGCCGTGTAATTACCCTGTAATAATCACCCTGCCATTGAGGGGTCAGCAGGCACTGCCCGAGCAAAGAGGGCTTCAGAGACATCTCTGTCCCCTGGGGCATAAAATATTCCAGGAGGGGGGAATGGAGATGGGAAAGTATTGATGGAAGTGTGATGGATGTAACAGCTCTGGCTCCCCTGAAGGAGAGGAGGAAACATCTGATTTGTTGGTGCCACCTTGGAGGGCAAGGAGCTGGTGTTCAGCCCCAAAACAGAGATTATAAACAGAGATTTTAAACTCCAGGCAGACTGGACTGATGTGGAATGGTGGAGTATCCTGGGTTGGGAAGGGCACAGAAGGAGCAGGGAAGGGCACAGAAGGAGCAAGGAATATCCTGGGCTGGGAAGGGCACACAAAGAGCAGGGCATATCCTGGGTTAGGAAAGGCACAGAAGGAGCACGGACAGGACACTCAGGTGCCTTGTCCCTCCTCACAGAGCTCCATCAGCGTGTGAGCCTGTGGATGCTGTTCCTCGAGCATCCCATAGAGCTCAGCCCCAATTCCTGCTGCTGTCCCTGCCCGGGGGCTGCAGAGGAGCCTTTGGAAGGCTGTGTAGGAGCTTTGCAAGGCTGAGGAGGAGCTCTGGAAGGCTCCTGGCACTCCCTTGTCCTCGGCTGACTCCTGCTCAGCTCATTAGCACCTTGACATTTGCGCAGCCTGGATGTTGGGGAGGAACAGAAGGCACATCTGTCTGCGTGCGTGCGCCGCTCCGAGGGGAGGAACGCGGCTCCGCGCTGTTTAGAGCAGGCAGATGGGGGAGGAATTAATTTACAAAATTTTTTGAATGAAAACAATTCCAATAGCTCGAGTGCCCTCTCCCTCCCACGTCAGCTGTTTACAAACTGTCGAGTGGAATCTGTCCCACATGTCCCTTGAACCTACCCAGTAACGCGGGGAAACGGAATTGAAACGCATCATGAAAAACTAATTTTGAAGGGGGGGGGGGGGAAGAGAGAAATAATCCTGCCCACGGAGTTCAAACAACTTGTCTTGCTTCAGCTTATACCAATTTTCATGTGCTTAGACAAATGTCAGCAGCGGCAGACTTAATTGACTTCATTTTGATCTTTATTCTCATTAAAGAGGAGCGCTGTTGTTCCTCGCTGTTCCCGCGCCCACCCCGGGAAGGTGCTTGGTGTGAGGCACTGATTAACTCCATTTGTTAAAGACCTGCAGCGTCTGAGGGCACCCAAATGCCATGGTGGGGATGAGGATGGGGAATCTCCTCCTTTCCAGGGCAGCACACTTGGGATCATGGAATCGTTTGGGTTGGAAGTGACCTCGCATCTTGTCCAATTCCATCCCCACCTTCCACTATCCCAAGGTGCTCTGTGGAACACCCATTTTCTCAGGCTTGCCTGGAATTTCTGATCTCTCATTCTTTCTTTAAAATGGAGGGAAGCTAATTGAAGGGAAAGGGCTGCAATTAATATGGTTTCTTGTAATTTTTTTTTTTGTCTCGAGGACATCTCTGGCTCATTAGGGTTGTGTAAGTGTCTCTTGCACGACGTCCCTTGAAGCTTTCCAGACTCAGAGTTAACTCTGCCCTCTGGAATTTGGAGATCTGCTGTAGCCAAGCCACATGGTGGAAGCACGGGGGGAAAAATTGACTTCCCCAGCCCTCCATGCAAGGAGGACAAAGGAAAGGCAAACCACTATCCCTGCCCAAAAAATAAATGGGGCAAACTGATGGAGAACCATTTTTATAGCGAGCTGAGGGTTTGCATGTGATGAGCGTGGCAGGGGGTACCTGTAAGATTCAATTTCAGGATGCTGCACAACCCTGAAGAATCTTTGATGGGTTTTGAATGGGTTTGAGGTGGAACCCATGAAGGTCTTGTAGTAGTGACAGTTCAAGCCCACCCCACATGCAGAACAGGCCTTCTCTGAAAGGAGACCCTGGGTGACAAAGCTGCTCCTGTGTCCCTGGGGCAGCTGCAAAGGCTCCTTTCACCCCAGGCTGTTCCAGGGTCATGGGAAGATGCCCAGGGATGAAGATCTCCACTGCATCCCAGGGATGGAGGCACGGGTGGGGCTGCTGGGGCTGAGCGCGGATCGTTACCGAGCTTCTCCCTCTCCTCTCATGGCTTGGCTGTGGAGAGAGCTTTGGAGCCAGGTGAAAGGAGCAGAGCTGAGGGCAGGAACAGCAGCACAGTGAGGAGATGAATTTGGAAGGCTGCCGGGCATCCCCATCCCTGCTGGGCCTCTCCATCCCTGCCGTGCCGGGCATTGTGACTGTGTTCACAGGGGTTTTCGGATGAGGGAAGAGATGAGGATCTGACTCCATGCTTCAGAAGGCTTGATTTATTGTTTTATGATATATATTACATTACAACTATACTAAAATAATAGAAGAAAGGATTTCATCAGAAGGCTAGCTGAGCTAAGAATAGAAAGGAGATGATAACAAAGGCTTGTGGCTGGGACAGAGTCCAAGCCAGCTCACTGTGATTGGCCATTAATTAGAAACAACTCTATGAGACCAATCACAGATCCACCTGTTGCATTCCACAGCAGCAGATAACCATTGTTTACATTTTGTTCCTGAGGCCTCACAGCTTCTCAGGAGGAAAAATCCTAAGGCAAGGATTTTCCACAAAAGATGTCTGCAACAGGGCATCCCCATCCCCTCCGGGCATCCCCATCCTTGCCGGGCATCCCCTCCAGGTCAGGCACCCAGATCCAGGCCCTGCCCACCCCTGCCTTCCCCCCAGAGTTGTGTGAGCATTGCTGGTGCCGAGCATCCCGCCGGGAGGAGGTGATGGAGTTTTCCTGCAGCGGGGATGCTGAATGAGAGCCACACCTCTGCTGCCTGTGAATGCGGCGGATTTACAAACCTTCTCCCTTTTTTATTAGCAGCTTCTCCCCATGTAACCACGTTCCTGTGGGCCGGGGTTGAATGAAGAGAAGCTCCTGTTTTAATTTTTGCTGTCAGGAGTAACGGGTAAGTGTAGGAGGAGGAATATTAATCATCCCCAGCAGGCATTCTTCAAACTTAGAAACAGCATAAGGAAGGAGCCCAAATGGTTTAAACATTGCGGGGACCATTTGTATGGGAGTCTCATGCTTGGAAACGTGCAGGGCACTCTTTTCATTTTTTGCTTTCACCCTGATTTAGTTTAAAGGGGAAGTTGTTGCTTTCCCACCTGCTTCCTGCAGCAGGCACCAGGGCCTGATGTGCCTGCAGAGACCAGGGAGGTGTGCAGGGGTCACCAGTGCTGCTGTTAAACTCTCTGTGGCATCAATTAGCTGCTGCTGTTCCAAATTAATTTGCTGTGTGGATGCAAAAAGAAAAGGAGAGGGAGTATTTTGGGTCTTGCTGTTCTGATTTTTCGCACTGGTGTTGTAGCAGGTGTAGCACTGCCACAGGAAAATGGAGATTTTTCCTTCTTTGGGGTGGTTTGAGGCACCACTGGAGGTTCAGAAAGGACCTGAGTTATGCACCATGTGTTTTTATGGGTCCATCACTTGAAGACAGGGTGGCTTTAATCCCCTTCTAGGGCTTTGGGAGGCCTCCAAACCTCATCCCCTCCCACACAGGTGGTGTGCAGGCTTGCTGACATCTTACCTGTGATGGAGGAGCTGCTCTCACTGGGAGAACTGCAACATCCTCATGTGACTCTTTCCCTTCCCTTTTTGCTTTTCTCTACTCTATTTTTATTTGGCTTTTTTTTTTTTTTTTTTTTTTTTGCAATACAAGAAGCCTCTGGAGAAGGGCACAGGGTGAGTTTTTGCTTTCCTGGAGGCTGCCTGTGTTTTCTACCAGAGCTGGAGCCTTTGCACCTCCAGCTGAAGGGTGAGAGTGTCCCCACCTTGGTGGGGCTTCGGGCAGCCACTAAGGACAAAACTCTCTCAGGCAGGTTGAGGGGCTCTTCCCTGGGGCAGGACAGGGGGCCTTGGGCCTCACCTGCTCTGCTGTGTTTTGTTCATCCCTGCCAGGAGCCTCTCTGGGGTCGGCAGGACCCAATTCCAGGGAATTGCGTGGAATTGTTTCTCTCTCGCGCTGCTCCGCGGCTGAAATTGGTTTAAGAGACTCTGACTGGGAACCAAATTTCCTCTCCATCTCCTTGAGCACACAGCAAAGATTGCCTGGCAGCCTTCAGCGTGCCTCAAACGTGGCTAAAGAAAGGAGGGATGAGTTGCTCATGGCAGGGCTGGGATCCTGGGATGGATTTTCCCAAACAAAGCGAGGCGGTGCCGGTGCCGGCCCGATGCTGAGCCGGATTGTCTCACCCAGGGGGCTGCCCCAGGGCACACCTCAGGATGCTGGGCTTTCCCAGCAAGTGGGTTCCTGCTCCAAACAAACGTGGTTTTGGGGCTAAGCTGTGTTCTCCCAGCCCATCCAGCTTCCCTGCAGCATTCCCAGCTCCTTCTGGTGAGGCATCCCGAGCACGGTGCCTGCGGGAGGCTGCGGCATTCCTGGCTCCCAGAGCTTTGGGGCCTGGTTCCACATGTGCAAAATGAGTTTATTCTTCTGCAGCAGCCCGTGTTCCCTCCCAGGCACACAGGGTTTGTTTGGCTAGGGAGCACATCCACCGAGGATGCCGGAGTGGGAGAGCAGGGCAAAGGGAAGAAAAAGCCCTTTTGGGACTGTGGTCAGGCACAGCCTGGCACCGAGGGCTGAAAGAATTGTGGCACCTGGAGCTGGCAAAGCTCCCAGATCCCGTTGTCTTGCCCCAAACCGCTCTGCAGGGGGTCGTGGGCCCCCCTGGCCCACGTTTGGTCCCCCCCTGACAGCATCATTCAGCACGGCAGCACGAAGAGCAGCAAGCTGTAATTTGCTGCTGGGGCCGTGTCCCTCAATGAAAGCTTCCTACGTGTCTCTTGGAAGATTATCCTATCAAATCCCCTCCTGCTCTGAAAGGTACGCATTTAAAGCATGACTAACGCCCAGAGATGCTATTATTCCATTTTATTCCGCAGCTTGTGAGTAATGTCTCATTAGAGATGGGGATGCATTCAGAAAAACATCATCTGCCTGCCGGAGCGTGGGCTGCGCCGCACGGGCGCCTCGCGGCACGGGAGCCGGCACGTGGATGGCTCCGGGAGGGGTGGCAGCGCCCTGGGAGCCCTGAGCCAGCCCTGGGCTCTGCCTCCTGCCAGGCTGGGCTGGGGCTCTGCTCTGGAGCCCACAGGGTCCCCGTTCCAGCTGGGACAGCGAGCCGAGGGTGCAGAGCCAGCGCTGCTGGGCAAGTGGCAAAGGCAGCGGTGTCTGGGTGTGCAGGGGTTTTGTGGCCGTTCCACAAGGTCTCTGTGCTTCCCTGCTGAGTGCTGGTCTCACAGCACAGCTTTTCCTGTGGTTGAATCTCAGGTTGCTGTTTGATAACTGCTGCCCCGAGATGTGCAGGATGTCTCTTCTTAGGCCCGTGCGGCTGAAGAATGAGTCTGGACTCTTCACTTTTTGGTCTTGAGGTTGTTTATTAATTCTTATCTATAAAATTTTCTTTCTGCCTGGCTGAGATCTGCTCAGCAAGGCAGCCAGAGGGACTCTGACCGCCCCTGAGGCAGTATTGTCCTTTTATACTACAAACTATGCATATCATATTTACTTTTAATTCCCAACACCTATCACCTATGTTAGACAGTGTATTTCTGTTCTAAACCAATCCCCAAGTGCCAACATCACAGCAGAAAATGGAGAACAAGAAGAAGAAAAAAAGGCAAGACACGCCCAAGTTCCTCCATCTTGTCCCCATAACCCCCATACCAAAAATCCTAAAATCTACATTGTCACCCTGTGGATATTTTATTATTACACCATTCAAACCTGTGTGACTTTCATGTCCTCATACAAAGCTGGTAACTTGCTCCAAGGGTCAAAATCAAATCCCCAGGTGTTCTGGGCAGAATGCCAGGGTCTCTGAGCCCCCTGACGGAGTCCTCAGCAACTCTGGACATCCAGAGGGATGTGCTGATTTCCAACAGTGGAATATACCCAAATTCTGGCAAAGTTCATCATAATGGGATGGATGGGCTCCTGCCAGCGTTCCTGGTTCCCCAGCTGGGGATATGGGTCTGTCCAGGCCATGCTGCTCCTCTTGAGGCCACTCAGATGTAAAAGCTCCTTGTCTAGGGATGATCACCATTATCCTGCTCCAAAGGAATCCTGTGTATATGGGAGCTGGCATTCTCTCTTCCATCCCATGGGAAATGCCTGCTGTCCTGTATTCCCACTCCTGTGGTGTTATTTTTGGGATGTCCATCACAAGATCGATGGCTGGTTCCACTGCTGGGTGTTTTTGTGTGGCACACATGAGGAGTGTGGTGGCACTGACCTTCCCCTGGGAGTGGTGCAGCCCAGTCCCCTTTTCCTGTGCTTCTGCCCAGCATCCCTGCTCCAGCATTCTCACCATCAACCATCCATCCCTAATAGTTCTCTTTTTTTAGGAAGAAATCCTTCCCTGTGAGAGGGTGAGGCCCTGGCATAGGCTTTGCCCATCCCTGGCAGTGTCCAAGGCCAGGTTGGACAGGGCTTGGAGCACCCTGCGATAGTGAAAGGTGTCCCTGACCATGGCAGTGGGTTGAATGGGATGAGCTTTCAGATCCCTCCCAATCCAAACCATCCTGAGATTCATCTGCCTCGTGCCAAAGAAAATGAGATTCAATTATTTATTGATATTTTTTTTTTTCCAGGCGTTGTTTTTCCCTTCACCTCCTGCTGCGGAGGCTTCGGGGTGGGGTTTGTTGTTTGTTTTTTTTTCCCCCTTTCCTTTTCAGTTTGTATCGACGGATCATTCCTTTCCCTGCTGTTTTTCTCCGTGCCAGGGGAAGCAGCCCGCGCCCCCTGAGGTGTTGTTAAGCTGAAAGGCTGGGAATTGACTGAGGAACGATTGCACCTCCCACAGCCCTGCAGCCACTGATGCACGCCCATCGATGGGGAGGGGATGGATAAACACAGTTCTGCCATCCCCATGGAAAAAGGGGATGGATAAACCCAGCTCTGCCATCCTCATGGATGCATAAACCCAGCTCTGCCATCCCCATGGATGGATAAACCCAGCTCTGCCATTCTCACAGAAAAAAGGTATGGATAAGCCCAGCTCTGCAATCCCTACGGAGAAAGGGGATGGATAAACCCAGCTCTGTAATCCCTATGGTGAAAGGGGATGGTCCCACTGACCTGAGGGACAGGAGGAGGGAATGCTGAACTCCAGGACTTGTGCACCTCCTGCCTGCCTGAAAGCAGCCCCCAAGAACAGAACAAGGGACAGGAACCTGCCTGGGACCCTCCATGCCTCGAAAGGGCTGAGCTGGAATCAGATGCTGGGCTCCAGAGGCTTCCCACAGCACTGAGAGGATCAGACCCTCCTCCTGCTCCTTGGAGTGTTCTCCAGCCCCAGGAATTCCTCTTTTCTGAGGGGAAAGTAGTTGATACACTGAACAATTAACCACTGCCACTTAGTTTTTAATTTTGTATTTTCCATTTTGGTTTTTTAAAGTCTTTTTCTGCCCTGCTCCTGCCTTCCTGTGCATGGTTTTCCTGTGTGACCTTGAGCTGCTCCCTGTGGGGCTGGGAGCTGATGTCCCACAGAGTGATGGGCCTGGAGCAGGGTGAGAGGGCAGGAGACCTCCTGCTTCTGCTTCAGATCATGCAATCCACTCCTCAACAGGGCAGCTCTTCCCTTGGAAAGCCAACAGTCCTTGTTTCCCTTCTCCAGTTCACAGGGATCCCCTCCTCACAGGGGTCTGGGCCTAAGGAGGGATGTTGGGATCCTTCTCCAACTGCCCTGGAGCATGGGCAGGTGATCCAAGAGATCTCCATGTGCAGGAATTCTACCCCAAAACCAACCTTTCCAAAGGAATTGCTGCATATTCAGGATTAACCTTGAGTGTTTCTGTCTAAGTGACCTGTCTTGGTTTGGAAAGCCAGGAGTCTGCTAAGGAAGGCAGAAGCCTCCCCTGAAATGGAGAATGTAAACCCTCCCCACCCCTCCCAATTCCTATCAATTTTAAATTAAGGGGCTCTCAGGCAAAAATATGGGAGCAGGAAATAACAGTTCTTTAACAGGGGAAGGAAAAAACAAAGGATAAAATAAACAATAAAATAAACATTAGAACAACACTGACAGTGTCAGAACCCAGCCTGACACCCTGTGGGTCAGGGTGTTGGTGGCAGTCCCATTGGAAATGTGGCTGCAGCCCTCCTGCAGTGTCAGGGGTGGTTCTGTTGGAGCAAGGGGGATCTGTAGAGAAGGATGTATGCTTCCTGTGAAGATCCAGTGGAAGGAGAGACAGCTGCTGTTCCTCTGGGGAATCCCGTGGAGAAAGCCGTGCTGGTGTCCCAAACACCTCTGGATTATATCTGGGTAGCAATGCTTGGCTCCTCCCTCTGGGCTCACATCTCCCAATGGGATGTTCTAGTTCTTATCAGCCATGCAGTGACATTCAATAGTCTGTTATCAGCAATGTCCCCTCCCAGGGAGGTGTGAATGTGGTCACTCAAAGGCAAACTGCCCACTTGACAAAGGTGATCTGCCATACAGATGGGAATGGAAAACATCTTGCATTGCAATCTTTAACATTATCCCCTTCCCACCATGGGCCTGGTAAAGCCCAGTCCCCTGCAGCCCACTCCAGGCTGTTCTCACCATGTTGGCTGCTTCAGGTGTGTAATCCTGGCAATAGCACCCCCCTCTCAGCCCATTCCCTCTGGAAAATCCTGCTTTTCCATCCTTCTGCTTGTAGCCAGTTCTGTGTCTGCTTTGTGCCCACACCCTTTTGCAGCAAGAGCTTCTGTGGGAATTTGGTGGCACTGGGGAGCTGGGCTCTCTCTGCTGCTCTTTTTCTTCTGGTCCTTTAACCCACAGAATTTATAGGTGTGGAAAAGAGGAGCAGGAACTTCACAGGCCACTCCTTGTGGAACCACAGAATCGCTGAGGTTGGGAAAGGCTCCTGGGACCCAGTCCAACCATTAAGCCAACACTGTGTGTTTTTACTGCTAGAACTGGTGTGCACTTGGAGAGAAGAGCATCCTGAAGATCCGTCTGGGACAGGGATGTCTCCAGGGACCTGTGGAGACAGCCTCTGCTCAATCAGCTCGTGAGAAACCCTTTGGGCGAACAGCAATTCTGATGGGGCTGAGGGGGAACCCTCTGGTGCGGATGTGGAAATGTTTTGTGGGCTCATTCTGGCTTCCACCTGCTTTCTCCCTGCTTTTCTTCTCCTGACTGCCTGCTGGGCAGAGAGGAGGGAATGGTCCCAGAGTGATCTGGATGTCCATAAAGATAATTTCTCCCCCATTTCTACCATCCAGTGACAAGAAAACCACCATTGCCTGCTGGAAAGGCTTCCAGTGCTCTCTGATTGACTGAACTTGTTTTAAAGCATTACAGATGGTTTAACCCCACGTGGTGCCCTAAATACCCCCTGAAATGTCAGCAGCACTGATGGCAGCCCCATCTCCAGGATGGCTTCATGGAAGCCTCCTGGATATGTTATTTTTCCAAGTGGTTTCAGGTAATAACAGTGTAGGAAGTGTTCTGCTGTCAGTGAAACATCAACACAGGCAGCTCTCAGCAGGTAGCTGGTAATAAAAGAATCAATCGCTGCTGGTTCTAACAATCTATGGATTCGCTGCTGAACTGCTAAAACCAAAATGCTAATGCGAAATCTGATTTTTCTTCTCCCCCAGCAGAGTATCTCACAGTAGTTTTAATTAATTTTTTTGGGGGGAGCAAATTTTAAGCAGTAAATTGAATCTTAGCAAATTCACGTTTTTATCCTTAAAAGGGAAGTCCAAGTACATGGGGGTTGTGTGTGTTTTCCACACAGGTTGTGTGTGTTTTCTGCTGCTGGAGTGAACTGGAAATTACCTTTTTTTTCTTTTTTGAGGTCACAAGTTTTTGTGGCCAGAAGCTCTGATAGAAAATAGCCAGGTCTGGTGGTTCTAATAATCTATGGGTTCACTGTTGAACTGCTAAAACCAAAATGCTAAAGCGAAATCTGATTATTTTTTATCCTCCCATATTTTTAGATAGCAGAGTATCTTGCTGTAGTTTTAATTAATTTTTTGGGGGAGAGGGAGTTTTCAGCAGTAAATTGAATCTTTGCAAATTAATCTTTTTATCCTTAAGAGGGAAGTCCAAGTCCATCAGGGTCCATACAGGTTATGTGTGTTTTCCATACAGGTTGTGTGTGTTTTCTGCTGCTGGAGTGATCTGGAAATTCCTTCTTTTTTTTCTTTTTTTGAGGTCACAAGTTTTTGTGGCCAGAAGCTCTGTTAGAAAATATCCAGGGCTGGCGTCTGTGGGTTCTGCTGAGCAGGGGGGACAATGCTCCCTGGTGAGTGCCCTGATTTATCCCTCGGTCCCTCCCAGCTGCTGTGGCCAAGCTGCCCATGCTGGGTGCCCGAGCAAGGGGCTGAGCAGCCCCAGGTTCTCCTGCAATCCCCTTGCCAGGGCAGGCTGTGCCTCAGCTCTGCTGCCTGGCACTGCTGGAGGAGCCTGGCTTCCCAAGGAAAGCAGGGAACTGTCAAGGAATAACTGATCACAGGGGAATCCCTCTTGAAAAAAGGAGAAGCTGGAAATAAATGAACTGGGAGGGAAGTGCTGCTCAGCAGCTCTCAGCCTCTAAAGAGGTTTCTGTGCCTTGGAGCTCCTGTGAGAGCTGTGATTGCTGCAGTTCTGAGCAGAGATTATTTTCCAGCCTGGCCTTGGACACTGCCAGGGATCCAGGGGCAGCCACAGCTGCCCTGGGAATTCCATCCCAGCCCCTCTCCACCCTGCCAGGGAACAATTCCTAATTCCCAATATCCCATCCATCCCTGCCCTCTGGCAGTGGGAGCCATTCCCTGTGTCCTGTCCCTCCATCCCTTGTCCCCAGTCCCTCTCCAGCTCTCCTGGAGCCCCTTCAGGCCCTGCAAGAGGCTCTGAGGTGTCCCTGGAGCCTTCTCCTCTCCCAGCCTGTCAGGTTAAAGCCTTGCAGCTCCTTGGTTTGGTCTCAATCCCATAGAAGGGATTGATTTGACTCCTTGTCACCAAATTCTCCATCCCTCTCCCTTCCAGCATCATTTCCTGAATTCCCACAGGCAGCCAGCTGCAGCCACTCTGTGAGGGAATTCTGAATTGAATTAAATTCAGTTTGCTATCTTGTTGAGGATAGAAAGGGAGCAATTCTCTCAAGGGTGGACAGCTTTATTTTTAATTTCTTGGCTCCTGTGGTGTGTGCAGCAGCATCTCACCCTGTGGGTAGGGATGAGAGCAATCATCCCACCAGACTAAAAAGGGGTTGGTTTTGGTGTTGGTGGAATGGTACCACCTTTCCATCACAATGACATAGAGCCCTGGGGTTCCCTGGTTAGGAATAACTCAGCTGAGTACAGACAAATCTACACAATGCTCCCCAACACCAGTCAGCTCTTCAAACAGAACCCCAGGCACAGCAGAACATCACCAAAATACACTGCAGGGGTTAGAGCAGCTTCTCACAGGGCTAAAATCATCTTCTAGGGGCATTTGGCTCTCTTCAGTTCTTCAGGGAAGCGCTCCCCTGACTGAGTGTCTTGGTTTGGACAGACAGGGGTCTGCTAAGGAAGGCAGGAGCCTCCCCTGAAATGGAGAATGTAAACCCTCCCCACCCCTCCCAATTCCTATCAATTTTAAATTAAGGGGCTCTCAGACAAAAATATGGGAGCAGGAAATAACAGTTCTTTAATAGGGAAGAAGAAAAATAAAAGGATAAAATAAGCAATGCAATACACCAGAAGAACACTGACAGAGTCAGAACCCAGCCTGACACCCTGTGGGTCAGGCTGTTGGTGGCAGTCCCATTGGAAATGTGGCTGCAGCCCTCCTGCAGTGTCAGGGGTGGTTCTGTTGGAGCAGGGGGATCTGTAGAGAAGGATGTATTCTTCCTCTGGAGATCCAGTGGAAGGAGAGGCAGCTGCTGTTCCTCTGGGGAATCCCGTGGAGAAAGCCGTGCTGGTGTCTCAAACACCTCTGGATTATATCTGGGTAGCAATGCTTGGCTCCTCCCTCTGGGCTCACATCTCCCAATGGGATGTTCTAGTTCTTATCAGCCATGCAGTGACATTCAATAGTCTGTTATCAGCAATGTCCCCTCCCAGGGAGGTGTGAATGTGGTCACTCAAAGGCAAACTGCCCACTTGACAAAGGTGATCTGCCATACAGATGGGAATGGAAAACATCTTGCATGGCAATCTTCAACACTGAGATAATTCCAGCTCCGTGGTCACTGCAGGCAAATGAAGGAGTTGGGTTGTGTGGTAAAACATGGAAGGAAAAGAATCCAAATGTTGTGCTCTATGGGGGCAGAATCTGATCTCAACCCAGGAAGCTGTGATACCCCAAAAAGGTTTTTTAGGCAAGGACCTAACCTGTGACCCCTCAGAGCCTCCAGTGAAAAAGACTGGAAATGTTTTTGGAAGTCCAGGAAGATCAGAACAACTGATCCAGGTGTTGACTCCCTCACAGAACCACCCTGGTTTGGTGAGGCCAAACCTCCCCTTACAGGAAGGATGCTGATTCTCCCGGGCTGTGTCCCTGCTCTTCCATGTGCCCTCTCTTTTTAAATGCAAAATTTGGGAAGAAGAAGCAAGCTTAGGGTGACCACTTACAAGTTCAATTATTTCATCTCTAATTTCCTGTACAGGGCACAAATTACTTCTTTGTTAATGAGAAGTAATTGATTCCAGTGACTTAATTGTTTGTTCTAGCTGTCTGAACTCTTTTCCAGAACATTTTAACACACAAGGTTCTCTCCCTGATTGTCCTCCAGCAAGAAAGTTGTGGGGGAAAAAAAAAAATCCCATTTCTCCACAGATTCCTTTTCCCTATCCCAGCAGTTGCCTTGGAGCTCACACCCCTAAGAAACCCTCCTGCCATCAGGGTGATTTTGGGAACTCTGTTTGTAGGGGCTCTTTTGGAAGCCTTGGCTGCATTAGGGATGCATGCTGGAAGTTCTCTCCAAGCTCCCTGCAAAGGTTTCCCTTCCTGCTCCATTAGGGATGGATCCAGAATTAATCCGTGGAAATGGGAGCTCTGCTCCCTGCCCCTACCTGGGGGGGATGCTTGGGGACAGGGGGATGTTTAATGGGATAAAATGGGATAAAAGCAGGCCTTGTGCTGGCTCCCAGCCTCTCTTCTAACTGGGCTTTTCCCCTCTCTTTTTGTTTTCTGGATGTTTTAGTTTTGTTCACCTTCCATCATTCTCACTGCCTTTGGAGAGTGCTCACTTCTCTGGCTTCCACAAGTATTCATGGGAGCAAAGCCCACATGGGAAGCCCTTTTCTGCATGGGAAAATGGCTTTCTTTGGGTTTGTAATCTGCATCATTGCAGTGATGTGCAGTGGAGGTGCTGTGGTACTGAGAGAAGGAGCCACCACCAACCACCACACAGCTCCTGATTCCCAAGGGAATGTCCTCTGGAGCGCCAGGACACAGGGAATGGCTCCCACTGCCAGAGGGCAGGGATGGATGGGATATTGGGAATTGTTCCCTGGCAGGGTGCTGAGGCCCTGGCACAGGGTGCCCAGAAGTGTCCAGATCCCTGGAAGTGTCCCAGGCCAGGTTGGATGGGGCTTGGAGCCACCCGGGAGAATGGAAGGCGTCCCTGCCCATGGCAGGGGTGGCAGTAGACGATTTTAGGGTCCCTTCTGGCCCAAACCATTCCATAATTCTGTGAATTCCTTGTGCTGTCCATCCCTTTGCTCACTGTTTGGCAGTGAATTGAGGGTTCGATTGGATTCTCTTGCTGCTGTGTGGCAGCAACAAAGGGAGGGGCTCTGGTAAGCTCAGCCTGGTTTTGTGTTACTGCACCTGGGGCTCTCTTTTATTGCCAGGTCCCATGGTCCTTTGAAGTTTTTTTTCTAATTTCTGCTACTTTAATTAGTTATTTTTTTCTTTATCTTCTGCAAATTGTTCCAAATACCCTCTTTCCAGATCCTTTAGGCTCCGAGAACAACACATGCCTCAGCCCAAATTGCCTGGGGATTCCCCTGGGATTCCCTCTGCTGTGAAAAATTACCATTTTATACCTACCTGTCCCTTCCTGTTTCCTACCAGTCTGGAATTCACTTAAGAACTTTTCTTCTAGTCCCAGGGGAGATTAATTTCCAAGGTGCCCCTGGTGAGGAAGCTTTTGAGGAACCAGAGTACCTGGTACCAAGTAAATTGCCTCTATTCTGCATGCATTGATGGCCACAAAGGATTCCCCAGGAGCCACAATTCCAGCTTCCAAAAGAACAGCTTCCTTCCATCCCCATTTTCTAATTATCTGTAATGTTGTTACACAGCCTCCACTGCTGTGCTTGGTGTTAAACTCAGTGATAAGTAGCTCGGTTAATTCGTCTTTGGGTTTTTTAAAATTGGTTTTATTGTGTTTTTTTTTTTTTTTTAATTTTATTTTTTAAACTGGCCAATTCCTTCAATCTGAGGCTGACAGCCCCAGAGCTGATGTCTCCTTCATCTTGGGTCATCCCTCATTTGTCCTGGTGATGGAAAAGGTGACACCTGGATGTGAAATTATGCTTTCTGCAATACTGAGGGAGAATATTTCCTGTGAATTCTCCAGGGTTATGAGAATCACACAAAACAAGTGTGTTTGACTGGAGTCACTTTGCGGTTTCTGGTGTGAGTAGCTGAGGGTGAGCACCACAAAGCCCTGTCCCTCTGTCTGTCTGATGCTGCCACACAATTTTAAATTTTATAGCTACCTTTGTAGACAAGCTGTAATAATCAGCTTTGTTATCCCAGCTGCCTTTGCAGGCTGCAGGAGCTGCATAAAGTTGCTGCCCTAGGATCATTCCTGCTGCTCCTGTGTCTTGGTTTGGAGAGACAGGAGTCTGCTAAGGAAGGCAGGAGCCTCCCCTGAAATGGAGAATGTAAACCCTCCCCACCCCTCCCAATTCCTATCAATTTTAAATTAAGGGGCTCTCAGTCAAAAATATGGGAGCAGGAAATAACAGTTCTTTAACAGGGGAAGGAAAAAACAAAGGATAAAATAAACAATAAAATAAACATTAGAACAACACTGACAGTGTCAGAACCCAGCCTGACACCCTGTGGGTCAGGCTGTTGGTGGCAGTCCCATTGGAAATGTGGCTGCAGCCCTCCTGCAGTGTCAGGGGTGGTTCTGTTGGAGCAGGGGGATCTGTAGAGAAGGATGTATTCTTCCTCTGGAGATCCAGTGGAAGGAGAGGCACCTGCTGTTCCTCTGGGGAATCCCGTGGAGAAAGCCGTGCTGGTGTCCCAAACACCTCAGGATTATATCTGGGTAGCAATGCTTGGCTCCTCCCTCTGGGCTCACATCTCCCAATGGGATGTTCTAGTTCTTATCAGCCATGCAGTGACATTCAGTAGTCTGTTATCAGCAATGTCCCCTCCCCAGGGAGGTGTGAATGTGGTCACTCAAAGAGAGAGATAAAGCAAACTGCCCACTTGACAAAGGTGATCTGCCATAAAGATGGGAATGGAAAACATCTTGCATTGCAATCTTCAACATCCTCTCCCACCAGGAATGGCTTTCAGAGCACACTCTGGCCTGGCTCTGCAAACCCAAACGAGCTGGCCCTGTTCAGAGGTGATTTTTTCCCAAGGCAGTGCAGGAATGCTGTTCAGGTTGCTGAGCTATCTCAGCTTGAGGAGCTGAGTTCTCCTTCAGCCTGCAGCAGGCAGCCTGCCAGGCATTTTGCTTATAAATACTTTCAGCATTTCTTTGTAGCCACGTATTTTGGGGTGGTTTCCACCCCCCTCTCCTCATTCCCATTGTGTCCCCCACCTATTTTTCTTTTTCCCCCCCCCCATGGAGGACATCTTTTGGTTTCAGGAGAGATCCCACCGAGGGCTGCAGCCCAGGAATTCCTGCAATCCAGAGCCACTCTCTGAGTGTTCCCAGGGCTGGATTCAATTGACAAGAGTCTCTGCAGCCAACCCCCTTGGACTGCACATGTGTTTATTTAAATGTCAGTGGCCCACACAAGCTGAATACCTATTAGCTGCAGCATGCCTCAAATCCAAAGCAGAGCTCCAGTTCATATTTATTGTTCAAAGTACGGATCCCTTTTATTGTTGTCATTTCAGTCCCCTCATATTTATGGAATTATTCAGGCAGCTCTGAGAAGTTAACTAGCACTTTGCAGTGTTTCTTTACTGCCAGGGTATAATATCTGTCTGTAATAAATATATAGGTAGGGGATTTCAGAAACAAAACAAAACAGCAACAACATATTGCATGTGAAAACTTTACTAAGCAAATAAAACATTCCCTGCCAGAGATGCAGCAAGCTGGTACCATCTGAAGTCACTTAATGAGCAGGAGATGGGTAATTCCACTCTATTCTTTTAACTGTTGTTCTCTGCCATTCTCCAGGGTTCCTCTGCAAAGCACCCAGGCAGAATGGAAATAAATTGCTTATTGGAAATAAAGGGTTGTAACAAGAGGGTTTTTTAAGGGCTGGTGGGAGTTGAGGGTTCTACAAATCCCTGACAGGAGGCAGCAGCCAGGTGGGACTCAGGTCACAAGAGACAGGACAAGAGGGAACGACTTCAAGTTGTGCCAGGGGAGGTTTGGAGTGGATATAAGGGAATGTTTCTTCAAAGGGTTGCAAAGAGCTGGCACAGGGCAGTGGTGGAGCCACCACTGCTGGAAGCGTCCAGCAGCTGTGTGGATGTGTTCTAGTGGAGAACGTGGTGATGGTGCTGGGTGGACAGCTGGACTCAGGGATCCCAAATGTCTTTTGCGACTAAATGGTTCTTTTGTGACCTCAAGGCAGCCAGGCTGGGTGTAAGGGCTGCTCTTCTGGTCTTGGGACTTTCTGGGCATGAATAGCATACTGGAAATGCCAGTACCTGGTATGAGCTGTGACAGGGAGGGTTTGCTTTTGCCAGCAGAGCTCATGGTGGCCCTGGGAACAAAAGGAGCAGCTGTGGATAATGGGTGTTTTGGGCATGGTCACCTCACCCCTCCACGACACGAGGAGCTTCAGTGTCCTCATTTCTCTAGGCTTGGTTTATCTCTTCTGAAGGAGGAACGCAGACAGAAAACATCTTTTGCACTTGATAGCCTAAAAACCTGCCCCACTTCAGTTCTAACAGTTGGCTCAGTGAAGAGGCATCCAGCAAAAAAAAAAAAAAAAACCAAAAAAATACTCTCTTAAAAGCAAAGCTGTCTTAAGTCAGTTTTTAATTTCACTGGCAGTATTCACCTGTGATCTTTCTTAGTCTGGAATGAGGAGAACGCTTATATTTGATTTGAGAGAATAACAGTTTAATTAAGGGAGAAGAAAAAAAAAAAAAAAAAGAAAGAACTTTCTGTTTGGCTGGGGCAGTTCTGCTGACGTTAATGTGAGCTACTCCAAGCGGGATTTTGGGCTCAAGTCCAGAAGAGCAAAAATGCTTCTTTAAACCCAGCTGAAAGGCTGCTGTTCTGAAAGGGGCTATCCTGCTGGCTCATTAAAACCCAGGGAAGATGGGGTGCCTTGGGATCAGGGATCATTTCCCTGCTGGGCTCAGTCCCACCCAGGCTGGCAGTGAGGGGAAGCTGCCAAGCTCCCATGGCTCCCTGGTGGCTGGCCCCTGCTCCCGGTGCTCGGGTGTGTGCATCCCAAAACCAGCTCTTCACCTGGCATCCTCACCACCAGCACTCAGAGCCCATTGACTCCAGGGAACATCCCTTCAGTTCTGGGACTAAGCCTTGAAGCTGTTGCTGAGAAGGGCTGACGGTGCAGTTGGCTTTGGAAATCCAAAGGCCAGGGCTGTGGGCTTGGCACCTTGGATGAGTGTCTCGGTTTGGAGAGACAGGAGTCTGCTAAGGAAGGCAGGAGCCTCCCCTGAAATGGAGAATGTAAACCCTCCCCACCCCTCCCAATTGCTATCAATTTTAAATTAAGGGGCTCTCAGACAAAAATATGGGAGCAGAAATAACAGTTCTTTAATAGGGAAAAGAAAAAAAAAAGATAAAATAAACAATGCAGTACACTGCATGAACAATAGTGACAGAGTCAGAGCCCAAGCTGACACCCTGTGGGTCAGGGTGTTGGTGGCAGTCCCATTGGAAATGTGGCTGCAGCCCTCCTGCAGTGTCAGGGGTGGTTCTGTTGGAGCAGGGGGATCTGTAGAGAAGGATGTATTCTTCCTCTGAAGATCCAGTGGAAGGAGAGACAGCTGCTGTTCCTCTGGGGAATCCCGTGGAGAAAGCCGTGCTGGTGTCTCACAAACCTCTGGATTATATCTGGGTAGCAATGCTTGGCTCCTCCCTCTGGGCTCACATCTCCCAATGGGATGTTCTAGTTCTTATCAGCCATGCAGTGACATTCAATAGTCTGTTATCAGCAATGTCCCCTCCCAGGGAGTGTAAATGTGGTCACTCAAAGAGAGAGATAAAGCAAACTGCCCACTTGACAAAGGTAATCTGCCATACAGATGGGAATGGAAAACATCTTGCATGGCAATCTGGAACAATGAGTGAGGGATTCAGGGCTTGGAAAGTCCATTTCCAAGGGAAAGGCGCCTTGCAGACAGACATGTGAGGAAGTGGTGGGATCACTGCCCCTGGAAGTGTTAAAGCTGTGGCACCTGGAGGATGTGGGTTGGTGGTGTGCTTGCAGTGCTGGATTCAGGGCTGGACCCGATGATCCTGGAGCTCCTCTCCAACCTTCCTGATCTCATCCTTCCAGGATGTGCAGGTGCAAATCCTGGCAAAGGTGAGACCTCACACTCTGTATGGTTGCATGTGAAAGACTGAGGATGCCTTTGAAGAGGTTTCCAGGTCTCACTTTATGTATGAGGAGAAACCTCAGGAGAGGTTTTTGGGGTGTGACTCCAGAGATGGATTTATAGACAGTCAGTAACTAAGGCACCCTAAACTGATGGATGATCTGGGAATTCAACTGGGAAATATGTGAGAGATCTTAATTCATGATGGCATGAGTCCACCTTCCAAAATCCTCAGTCTTGTGGCAAGATCCCTGTAGCCAAGCACAGGAGAATGTGTCACTGCAGATCCCTATCACATCCAAACTGTACTCTTGTACCTGTGTTGGACACAGCTCCTTCCTCTGCTCTGATAATCGCAGTTCCAAATTAGTTTTCCAACCTCGTAAATTCTTCTTTTGTTGTGTTAAGGCTTATCCAGCTCCATTTTATTTTTGGCTGGCTGTAGAGCACCAGCCTCCAAGCCAAAACTCGATGGTAAATCTGTGACAGTCTCTATCAGGAAAAAGGATAATGATGGCACCCAGGAGTTTTATCAGCCACAGCTGTTGCACTGTTTGCTGGAGAAATTGTTCTTTGAAATATACAACCAAAATAAAGAGCCGAGCATCTGCAGCACTGTGGATAATTTAACAAGTAATCTCCCCTGAAAGACTTGTCTGCCTTTACCAACAGCAAGGTGATAAAAAGTGTTCTTTCCTATGGAGACAGGCTGGGAGTGCTCACCCTGGAGAGAAGGGAGAAGGCTCTGGAGAGAGCTTAGAGCCCAGAGCCCAGGTGCCCAGAGCAGCTGTGGCTTCCCCATCCCTGGCAATGCCAAGGCCAGGCTTGGAGCAGCCTGGGATAGTGCAAGGTGTCCCTGCCCATGGCAGGGGGTGAAATAGGATGGGATTCTATGGTTCCTTTGACCAGCAGGGAAAAAAGCCCCAACCCCTTCTGTCTCCTGTGCAGTTACACACAAGCACATCCCAGTTCTGGCCCACCACATGATTGCTGCCCCTTGGTCTTTGTGTGCGAGTGGAACACATCCTGCCCCTTATCCTGATACAAGACAAAGGCTCTGCTGATAACTCAGCCTTTGATGTGCAAAAGGCCACCTGGCAAGCAGCTCCTGATGAGGATGAGTGGAGGTGCCTGTGCCTCATCCCCTCGGATCCCAGTGGGAATGGAAATCCCAAACCAGTCCCACTGCCAAGCTGTGCACACATCCCATTGCAGCATCACCCCTAGAGGAGCCTGCGAAACCCTTCCTTTCCCAAAAGGAGGGTTACACATCCCTCAGTCTGCAGGGTGGGTGTTATTGATCCCTGTATCAGCTCCTCACATTCCAGCTCTGGGCTGCTCCCCATGGCCTCGCTGATTTTTTAAAAACAACTCTTCCATTTGAGTTTCCATCCCATCCTTGTCAGTCCTGTCCTTGGATCTAGTCCAGGAAACCACGGGGTTTCTGTGATCTGCTCTTTTGCAGAATGGGAACTCTGCCTTTTTTCCTTTCTTTTTTCCTTGTGGAAGAAAGCTAGAGGGACCTCCTGGTCTTTTAGAGGCCTTGTGACCCTGGAAGAGGGAAGTAGCTCTCCTTTCAGCCTGTGTTTTAGAGTCACACAGACATTTCTAGGGCTGCAGAGGTTTTTGACTCCTCTGACCTCTCATCCTCATACATTCTAAAACTTTATTTTTATCATTAATGGGCCAGCACTCAGTTCTTGCATTTCTATTAAACAATGTATCAGGGCTGGATTCCAGAGTCCCACCCAGCTATTTAACAGGGTTTGAGTGTAACCCTTCAGACTTTTCAGACATTCCTCTCATTATTTTGATGCCACTGGTGCTATTTGGACACCGCTGCTGGCACATCTTGCTCTGCTCTGATGCTTTTTAAGAACTCAGTGAAGGTGCTCGTAAGGAACACAAATTTTTAAGATATCACATTTAAGGAGCTTGCATTAGGAAAAAATTCCTTGCTCCTTGATAAGCAGGCAGAGAAAATTTGAGGTGTTTTAGTGCTTTAGTGGATTCCAGTCCAAAACTGTGGTTCTGGTTTTGCCATAGGAAAGGGGAAATGGGTCAACTGAGGTTTTGTTAGATGCAAAGCATAGGTGGTTTTAAATAGATATTGGTATTCAGGAAATGCTGTGACCCACATGAAATGAGATTAAACAAAAGAGCAGCAAAACAAAGGAGGGAATAGTTGGGAATTTGAAAGGTCCATGCAATTTTGTCTGCACACATCATCTATCAGTGCCACTTCAGTGTCAAGTGCTTAAATTCCTGAGATCATCTTGGTACCTTGTTATGAAGGCAGCAATCAAGTGGCTTCTGGACTGCCAAGCTCTGAAACACCTTGGTGCTCTGCTGCTGGTTCCTTCGAAACCCATCTAAGCTCAGATCTTGGGAAGATGATTTAAAAGGAAGTTCTTTAGTAAAAGGGCAGTGAGGGTGCTCAGAGAAGCTGTGGCTGCCCCTGGATCCCTGGCAGTGTCCAAGACCAGGCTGGACAGGGCTTGGAGCAGCCTGGGATAGTGGAAGGTGTCCCTGCCCATGGAGGAGGAACCTGGCAGGCAGAAGAGGGATATGCACTTGGATCCTCCATACAGTGGTGCTGTGCTCTGAACTCCAAGGTGCTGCAGGCTCTGGGCACCTCCACGAACACTCCAGGGACTCTAATCCAGGTTCTGAACGCCACAGTGAGCTCTGGGTCCCTGGTGGGCAGCAGGAGCTCCCTGCAGGCCCTGGTGAGGAGCTGTGTTTAAGGATTGCTCCTGTGCTCAGCGTTCGCTGTGGAGCAGCCCCAGGCTGCTGCATCCAGAGCACCCAGAGCTGAACCAAGGCCACTCCCTGGGTGGATCCCATCCTGCCACATCCTGAACGTCTGCAAGTCCCAGAGAGCCCTGGGTTCCCTTCTGGGGGCTGCAATTGGCGGCTTGGCTTTTCATTCCAGATCTGTCCCACAGAAGATTGGATCCGCGACAGGAAAGACTCCAAGCACGAGCTCTGCCAGCTGCTCCTCGTCTGCAAAATCTGAAAGTTGCTGCTCCTCAAGCCAGGCATTTTTATTTGCATGAGAAAGCTGTAGCTGACTGTAAGATAGTCTGTGATCTGATTTTAAAAGAAAAGGATAAAAATAAGTCTAATTGTGTTCTCGTTCTGCCTCAATTTAGCTGCTGGCCGTTCTCTTTTGTGCTCCCCACATTTCTGGAAAGCTGGTTGACACTTATTTAGGTTGGCACAAACTAAATATAACCAAGTGTGTGTGAAAGAGCATGGACTGGGTCACCGCTTCCAGAGCAGCAGAAAGAAGCATTTTGCTTTAAAATACAAAAATCCAGCTTTTTCCGAGACAGCTCAATGAAACACACACAACCTGAACCAAAAGTGAGTGCTCCATTCAACTCCTGAATGCTGCTGAAATTTTTATTTTATTTTTTTTTCTTTGCCAGCTTTTACAGTCCGCAGCCTTCTCATTCAATCCTGAATAATAGCTTTGAATCGGGCTGTAAAAGCTTCCGATGTTTGAAGTCTTTTGACAAGTTAATTTAGCTGTATGGTAAAAAGTTTTTCCCCCAGATAGAATAAAGCCATCATCTCATGAATGTAGTAGTCAGCCAAGGGAAAGAAAACACCATTAGGATTAGAAATGATGGGCTTTCTGGAGATAGTTTGTGGTTTAGTGTAATCTACTATCAATATTTCAGCAGAAAAATATCCTACTCGTCATTCAGCTGCAAGTCAGTCTCTTCACGTAAAACCAACACCCAGGGGCCAGGCTGCAAATGGTTTATTTCTATTTTTCCTCTTTTTTTTTTTTTCTCCTTGTCATATTTTTCTTACATTTATTTAGATTTTAATTGTTTTTCACCCTGGACAATGCCTTTTTTTTTTTTTTTTTTTTTTTTTTGCCTGGTTGAAAGAGACAGAATAGAAAAATGGATCAATATTTCCTTGAAGGTTCCCACTATAGAGAGACACACCCCACATTTTTCTCCTAGCAGCTGCCATGGATGAAAAGAAATATAATAAACTGATGCACATTTCCCTTATTTTTAATATTAAGAATGGGAAAATGAGTGCTGATAAATTAAGCATATCCAACAGCTATTTTAGCCTCGATTTCACAAAGATTCCATATTCATTTTAGACTTACTTCTGCTTTTCATCTCAATTTGAGCCTTAATTGCTACTAAAATTGACTGAACCAAAAAAAAAAAAAAAAAAACAAACCCAAAAAAACCCCCAAAAAACAGTTGAGGGGGAAAAGAGATTCCTTTCATGCTCTTAATTCTTCAGTTTAATTTGGAGGGATGATGCCACTCTAAGAACTTTTGGGCAGTGGTTTGTAATGGCCACAGAATAATTTTTCTCTCTGCAGTAGGAATGATGATCCTTGTGGATCCCTTCCAAGTCAGGATATTCCATAACATATTTGAGAGCATAGCTGCTAAATAAATAGGAAGTTGATAGAAATCCAGAAAAATATTGAAAACAAACTTCAACAAGCAGTTTTATTTTAAAGGTGTTTTGTACTCAGTCATTGTGAAACGACTGCCATAACAATCCAGTGTATCTCCATCAGCAAAAATGAAGTGTAAATATGAGAGGAAAGCAAAATTTACATTTGTGACCTCCATTTTGAACTGCATTTGCTTGTTTTTCCCCCCAGGCAGGGGACAGGGACTTGATTTTGCCCAAAACAACAGCAATAACTTGTTTCTCAGAGTTTGGCTCTCACTGCTTCGGGATTTCAGCTCTTCAGGCCCTGAGTGCTGCAGACTTGATGAAGTGTGGGGTGTGCAGACAAGCTGGGAATTGGCTCCTGCAGCCAAGCACAGGCGTGGGGGGCTCAGAAGTGGAGGAGAACCACCTTGTTCTGGCTCACAGTGAGCTGTGAGGAGAGAAGGAGGAGTTCCAGCTGAAGCAAAACTCAACCAGTGTTGAAAAACCACTAACAGCAGAACAAAACTCCACACTGAAAGGTGTGCTGGAGGAAAACACAGGAGGGGGCAATGTAAATTTAAAATCCCCTGTCCCATCAGAGCTGTGTGGGTTTGATGGGGTTTTCCTTTGGATGGCAAAAAGGAGTAACCCAGTGGGACAGATGGAGAACAGGCAGTGGGAGATAAAGCACAGGAGGGTGATGAGGGGACAGGAAAACCAAGGGAGGTCAGTGATGGAGACTGAATGATCAGGAGGAAGAAGAGGGAGCCATCAGCAGGTTGGAAATTGTGCCTAGGCTTGACTTTTCTGCAAGGAACAGCCACTTGGAGAATATCTTTGGTGTCTGGGCTCCAGAAGAAGTTCCTGCTGGCTCTCTTCCTAACTCTCTCCTCTTTTTTCTTTTTTTTAGCCTGTGGAGAGGCAGGGTTGGAGTGGAAAGCTGAAGCACCCTCTTTTACTTTCAGCAGCTCCCTGTGACTAGCGAGGGAAATTAGCTGGAGTGTTGTGATGGCTGTTTCCTGCTTGAGAACATAAAAAATGGAATCATTCCTGACAAACAAGGAGTTCAGCTAAAGATGAGGTGGAGGTAGGCGGGAAGTTCTGTAATTGCTTTTTATTTAAATCTTCATGAATTAGCTCTGCCAGGGTGTTGGTTTTTATTTTAGATTTTTATTTTTTGCTCCAACAGGCTTCTGAGTAAGTTTTTCAGCCTCAAATACAGCAAAAACAATCTATATACAGCTATAGCCAATATGTTGGATTTGACATACAGCAAGAAGCCTTTCCCTTGCGAATCTCCGAGCTCTAATTTCCATGAGCAACGACAAAGGTTTAATTTTCTGCCATTATGCACAGGTTAGCCTAGACTGGGTATTAATAGAGACACGTACTCACACCCACAGCCACAGGTACAGCATCAATCAAAACCTGAAGGTAGAACTTCCACTCCATGGCAACTTCCAGTGCACAGCTCTCTCCTCTTGTTTCCTGTTTCCAAACTGCTCCAGCAGTGCGGGGAGGCAAGGCAGCTGGGTTGGTTGTAAGCCATGTTTAAAGGGTTTGGGACCAAATCCTGCCATGGCTGGAGCAGAAATGGGGACCAAGGGGAGGGCACACCTGGCTGCCACAGCCACCAGCAGCAGAGCTGTTGCCTTGGCAAATATTGCCCTGCCTTGGTAACCCTCTGGTCCTGAAGGTTTTCCACCCATAGGCACTCAAAAATAATTTGGGAGCTTATTGACGCACATGTTCCCCCATCCATCTGAACTAGCCCCAGTAAAGAGGGCAGGACAACTCTGGGAAATCTCAGCAGCCAAGGAACAACAAACAAGCCCAAGAAGCTGCAAATGGAACAAGAAGGGCTTTGGCTTCGGGCAGAAGGGTTGTTCTTAATGTCAGGGGTGCTCTCAGGTGTGCATTACGGGGAAATGTCACCATTTCCTGGGAGCCTGTCGACAGCCTGGAAAAAAACCCCAAAACTTCAAGGATCTGGTCAATGTGCCAAGGGTTTTTGTAAGGGTGGCCCTTCCAAATGAAAACACAGGTGGTAAACAAGTCCAAAAAGGTAAAAGAGAAAAGGAGCAGTGTTTATATACGACCACATATAAGCAGAATTTGAGAGAGGGACAAAGTTGTTAGCAATTCCCATCAGGTCCCAGAATTTATGTAAATCCAGATGGCTGAATGACAGGAGTTCATTTATTTTTTTTTAAATTTTTTTTTCTATAAGGGAAATCTGGAAGTTTTAAAAACAATTTAGCAAGAGCCAATTAATCAAACCCACCAGAAGTGTGCTGGGATGGCTGCCTGCGAATAAGGAATGTCATGTTTCAGCTTGCCTTAGGCAAGGATGGGAAGAAACTCCTTGGAAGCTTTGCAGGAAATCTCCTTTCCACTATCCCAGGCTGCTCCAAGCCCTGTCCAGCCTGGCCTTGGACACTTGCAGGGATCCAGGGGCAGCCACAGCTCCTCTGGGAAATAGAACTAATGGGATAACACATCGCTGCTAGGATGTTCCCATCTATTTGTGTCCCACAGGATGAACTTCTTGCACCCAACACTGCAATATTTTCCTTCCCATCATCAGGAAGCAGGATTTGGGTTGTTTTGGGCACTGAGTGAATGAACAAAATACGAGTGAAGCGAGATGTGTCAGTTGAACGGGGTAATTCCAGGTACAACTCAAAAATCAATCAATCACTGAGAAAACGGGGATAGAGGGAAGCATTGCCGGAAAACGACTTTTTATTTTTTTATTTCCACTCGGTAATTCAGGCAATTATGTTGAATCATGCCTTGCCCTTTCTGTCGTTCACCCCTCGCCTCAGATATTCAGTGTTACAGGCGGTACCTGGCGGAAAACACAGACCGGCCCGTGAGGGAGCGGGATCGCGGTTGCGGAAACCTGGGGCGTAAAAACACCCCAAAGTTCCACGTTTTACCGCAATACCGTCTACACGGCACGGATCGCAGTTGCTGCGGCCATCGGGGCTGGGGGGGATCAGGAACCCGATCCCAATTCCCGATTCCCAATCCCGATCCCGGCGGAGCCGCGGGCTGGGGGCCAACATGGCGGCCCCTGTCCCGCCCCCCGGTCGCCATGGCGACGGGCCGCGCGCCACGGGGCGTGGCCGGGGGCGCGCGGGGCGGGGTCCGATTGGTCCCCCTTCCCCCGCGCGGCTATAAATAACCCGCGCCCGCTGATTGGCCGCGAGGAAAAAATGGTTGCACCACGTGACTCCCCATCTAAAAAAATTTCCAAGATGGCGGAACCCGTCACGGGCTGAGTCCGTCGGTGGCGCGCTCCGCGCCTGGGGAGCCATCGCCGCGCAGCGTCCCCGCCGCGCCCACCGTCCAGGTCAGTACGCGGCGCTCCGTCGCCGCCGAGCCGCGCCGCCCCCGCCGTCGCGCTCGGGCTGCCCGCGGCGCGGGCCCTTTAAGGCCGCTCGCCTCCCCGCCCGGCGGGCTGGCGGCGCGGCGGGGCCGCTCCCGGGGGCCGCTGGTCGCCGCTGCGCTGCGGCCGCGGGAGGGGGAGGTGACGGGCAGCTGGCGCGGCCAATCACAGGCGCCCGCGCGCTGGTGGCGGGCGGATTTGAGCCGCGCGGCGCCCCAGGCCGCGCGCTGATTGGGCGGCGCGCCGGGAGGGGCGGGGCCGCCGCGCGCCATCGGCCCGGCCCGGGCGCGGCGGGCGGGGTGGGCGGGGCGCGGGGGGCGTGACGGGCAGCGCCGCCGCCCACTCAGCGCGCGGGACCCGGTTTTTTTGTGAATGGGGCGGGCGGGGCTGCCGCCGCCTGTAGCCCCGCCCCCCCCGCGCGCTCGCCCCGCCCCTCCCGGGCGGCCGCGGCTCCGCCTCGTCCCCCCGGCGGCGGCGGCGCTCGGTCCGTGCGGGGCGAGGCGAGGCGATGCGGGCAGCGGTGAGTGACCGGCGGGGCAGGCGAGCGAGCGGCGGGCCGCGGGCAGCGCCGCACGGGGGCCCGGCCCCGCGGCTCGGCGGGGCGGGCGCGGCCCTGCGGCGGGGGCGACGCCCGCGGCGGGGCCCTGCGGCGCCCGAGCGGGCCGCGGCCCGGAGTCGGTTCTTCCATCCTGTCCCCCCGCGCGTCCTTCCCTCGTCCTCATGCCGCGAATAACGCGGGACTTGCGGAAAGTTTGCGTCCGGGGCTGCCGGGCTCGGGCCCCGCGGCGCTCGGCTCCTCCTGCAAGAAAAGCCCCAAAATGGCTTTTTCTGTGCCCGGGAGGAGCAAACCGGGGGTGCTGCTCTCGGGGAGCCCGGCCGTGGCAATCCCGGCTCCCAGGCCCAGCGCTGCAGCCTCGCGGGCAGAGCTCCGGTTTTTGGGGGTTCCAGGGGGGACACACCACGTGTGGCTCGGTGAAACCGGGAAGGCTCGGCTTGCTCGGGGCGAAATGAAGCAGAAAGAAGCGAGCTCCGGGGCTGGCGAGAGGGAGGGAGGTGTTGCCCGGCAGCCGCGTGTGGGTTTTGCTGCAGGGATTTATCAGGGGAAAGATGCTGCGCGCTGCCCCCAAAAAACGCTGCCCGCCGGGGTGTCGGTGACAGCTCGGCGGGGCTGATGGATTTACATAACAATAAATTGGACGCTGTCAGTGCTGGGCAGCGGCTGGAGGGGAGGGGAACCTGCCCTTGCCTCGAAGCACTTGCGTAATTGTGCTGTGCGCCCACTCCGCGGCAGGGGAAGGCGCTGGGTTTTTGGGGGTTTTGCCTGTCAATAAATTGTTTTGGCATAAATCGCTGACGGCCCGTACCGGGAGGATTTCGTGTTCCAGCCTTGCCTCATGTTCCGGGCTGGATTACAGCTCCGCGAACGCTCGCAAGGAGTGGGGATGTGTGTCGGGAAGGTGTGGGTGGATGGAGGGTGTGAAAATGCCTTGTAAAAGCCTGGCATGGATGGGGCGTGCGGCGGGGCTGTGGCTCCCTGCCGTCCTGCCGCTTCTCTCCCACCAGGCACCTCCTTTTCCCACAGCCGCATCCCCTTGTGCTCGCAGCGCTGCTCGGAGGCCGGGGAGATGGAGCAAGCGCTGTTCTGGACGACGGCGAGCGAATAATCCCCTGGCCAAAGCGTTTGGATTTGCTGGTATTGCGCCCTGTCAATAAATGGGACCCGCGCTGCGTTTATTCCCTGCCCTCAAAGTGCTCCGCTCGCTGCCAAATCTACCTGGAGTTAATTATCCGAATCGTGCTTTTTTTCCTTCTTGTTTGTTGTTGTTGTCGTTGCAACGGCAACATTTTTAAAAGCTAAGGAGCTCTGAAGTTTATATAATAATCTGGTTCTTGGCCGGGTTTCCTGGTGGGGTGTTTTTTTTCTCTGTGCGTGTGTGTAATGCGGTCGGTCGCGGCGCTGAGTTTTAATGGTTTCTGATGTTTCCAGCACCGCTGTTGAGAGTTCTCAGCCTAAAAAGCTGCCGCCGTCGCTCGGCAGCCCTCGCTGGGAAGAGTTGAGGGCATTTGAATTAAAGAAAGCTCAGCTGCTTGTATACAAATATACAGCAATTACAAGGCAACAAAGTTATTGCAGAACCCTGCTGTCGCCATGGCAACACGCTCACTCAATTACATTTGGAAATGTAAAATGCCACCCAGTTAGAGTAAGTTTTAGTGACTGCAGATTTTCTGGGTAAAGTGAAATGTGGAAGATGCAGCTTTCCAGGATTCTCTGCTTTTTTTTCCCCTCCGTCCTTTTCGCGTGTGCATCTGACAGATTCCCGGTGTTGGTGTTAAGCTGTGCCCTTGGTGGTCTAAACTTAGGGGAAAAAATATCCTTAAATCTTCACAATTTTAACTTTGCCACCCTGTTTTTATGTTTGTTTGTTTGTTTTGCTTCAGGACTTAGCTTTAGAAAGGAGACAGATTAGAGAAAGCATTTTGGAAATCAGCTCAGAACACCAGAAGAATTTTGTCGTTTGCTCTGCGGGATGGAGGCGTGGAAGGAAGGCATGAAAAGCTTGTGCTCCCTTGGGAGGAGATGTCTGGTGGGCAGCCTGTGTCTGTGTGCTGCCACCTCCTAAAATCTGCTAAATGGACTGTCCTAAAGCAGAGGAGAGCTGCCAGGTGTGAGTTACCAGGTTCTTGAGAAGCCCAGGGAGTTTCCAGGGTGGAGGAAACACAGGTCCTGGTGTAGGATGCCTGCGGCCTCCATAGTGGAAATTAGTTTCACTTTCTTGCTTGCCTTTAATAGTGAATCACCAGGAAAATAAAGAAAGGCCAGGTTGGATAGGGCTTGGAGCAGCCTGGGATAGGGGAAGGTGTCTCTGCCCATAGCAGGGGGGTGGAACTGGATGGCCTTTAAGTCCCTTTTCACCCAAACCATTCCAAGAGTAGATGAAAACAGTAAGGATAGTTTCTTGCTTAATCTTGCCTGTGCTTATGTTTCACAGGCAATGTCCCAGTAATGCAGAAAAGGTAAAAAACAGCAGTGCAGTAACAGCAGGAAAAGGTAAATACAAGAATGGGGGGTTTTTCTTAAACTAGTAGTGGTGTGTTTAGAGACACCTGGGGATGAACTCCTGAGGAAGTTACCTGGTGGCAGGACCTGATAGGAGGTATTTAGGTAGGTGCAGATGGCAGTGGCTTGTCTTGCAGAAACATGTTTTGCCCAAATCTTTAAAGGCTTGAACTCCAGACTGCCTCCTGAGCCCTTGGAGCATCTGGCCTGGGAAGGTTTGCATGTCCCGTGGACCTGTGTTAGCTGAGGGATGATTTTTGGGGGAGGCTTTGCCCAGCTTGTCAGGTTGTTGTGCTTTCAGCACCAGCCCTGTGGTTTGCCCACTCCTGGAGAGCAGAGTGACTGCAGCCCCCGTGGGCAGTGCCTGTGCTTCTCCTGGCCATACAATCATGGAATGGTTTGGGTTGGAAGGGACCTTGAAGCCCATCCATGGCAGGAACACCTTCCACCGTCCCAGGCTGCTCCAAGCCCCATCCAAGCCGGCCTTGGGCACTGCCAGGGGTCCAGGGGCAGCCACAGCTGCTCTGGGACCCTGTGCCAGGGCCTGCCCACCCTGCCAGGGGAGATTGCTTCCTCCCATGGGCAGTGGAGTTGCCTGTTTATAGCCTGCTGAAAATCTGGAGTTGAGTCTTCAACCTTAAACCCATGGGGCTGCAGGGGTGAGGAGCAGGACTTGTTCAAAACAAAGGTTAAAGTTGCATGTGGGTTTAGCTCAGTTTGCTCTTTTTATCTCTCTTTCAAATGCTTTGTGCTTTCTGGGGAGTAGAAACTTTTTAAAGCCAGCTGAAGGTGTATCTGTGATCCAGAAACTTGCTGCAGTATACCTGGAGCTTGTCCTCGAGGTTCATTTGCAGGTTTCAAATCAGGGGAAGCTGCAGACTGTCTGTACCTGGAGCGTCCAAACACCTTGCAAACCAAGTGTTGAGGCTAACTTGCCCATAAATGCATAAGATGGGATAAATCAAATATTTCAGGAGTTTTCCTTCATCTTCCGGGTTCCCTTTGTGCTGGTATGCCACGCTGTGCCTCTGTAGGGTCCCTGTAACCAGCTGTCCCCATGTGCTGTGGGCTAAGTGATGCTCCCTCCAGGCTTTGAGAACTTGAGTGCTCCCTGCCCAGCTGTGCCAGCTTAACCTTGGGTTAAAACACTTCTTTGGTGTCCTCCTCCTTGGCATTGTGTATTTGTATTTATATGTAAAACAAATATGAACCCCCAGCTCTTGGGACTGTATTTCACTGGTCTTGTACCCGTGGTTGAGTATGCACAAAGGAGTTCATTTGCTCAGTGGGATCTGTTGCTGGCCTGTTTCAAATGGCAGAGCTTGTCCCAAACCACAAGGAAATATTAATTGAACATTTTATTGGGGTACTGGTAATGACATTTGTTAAATATTTGCCAAGTATTCTTCTTGCTGGCTTCTTCAGTGGTGTCACATTCTACTTCACTGCTCTGCCAGTTCACCTTTAGCTTGTTTCCAGTTTTCCCATCACTTTTCCATCCTCTTTTTCAATCCTGCTAACAAGTCTATGTGGGCTTAGATTTTATCAGAGTCCTGCTGGAACCCCTTGAGCTTGTGCTTTTGTAAGGATGTGTTTCAGTGGGCAGAGAAGCCAATGGGATTTGTCCTGTCACTGAATTTACAATTGCATTTCAGTTTTGAGCCCCCTTCCATTTACCTTTGCTTCCAGCTTCCCCAGTCCAAGCATGCCAATGCTCCACTGCCATGCAAGGAAACAGAGCAGTGCAAGGTTCCCCTCACTTGCTGAGCTTGGGGGAAAAAAAACCCCATAAAAATATGTGTGTTTGCCTCAAATAGCTGAAGCTGACAAAGAGCAGAAACACTAATGCTGTCTGCTTTAATGATTAGAAATATGGCAATATTGGTAACCAGTAAAAGGGGGAAACAGTCTTTTAATCTTTTAAAATACTAAAGTAAAAGCTGTGTATGGTGGGGGAGGAAATAGCTGTTAGTGTTTTGGGTCGATGTAGGTTGTCTCAAATATATAATATATATATATTTTTAGATGTATTTGAGGCAACCTAAATCACCCCACAATGCCTATATATATATATATATGAATATATATAAAAATAAACAAATAAATAAATATGTATTTTTAGATGTATTTGAGGCAACCTAAATCACCCCAAAATGCCTATATATATTGAATATATAAAAATATAAATATATAAAAATAAATAAATAAATAAATTTTTATATGTATTTGAGGCAATCTAAATCGCCCCAAAATGCCTATATATATATGAATATATAAATACATAAATAAACAAATAATTTTTAATATGTATTTGAGGCAACCTAAGTTGCCCCACAATGCCTATATATATGAATATATATAAATATAAATATATATATATAAATAAATAAATATGTGTATATTTTTAATATGTTTTTGAGGCAACCTAAATCACCCCAAAATGCCTATATATATTGAATATATAAAAATATAAATATATAAAAATAAATAAATAAATTTTTATATGTATTTGAGGCAATCTAAATCGCCCCAAAATGCCTATATATATATGAATATATAAATACATAAATAAACAAATAATTTTTAATATGTATTTGAGGCAACCTAAATTGCCCCACAATGCCTATATATATGAATATATATAAATATAAATATATATATATATAAATAAATAAATATGTGTATATTTTTAATATGTTTTTGAGGCAACCTAAATCACCCCAAGATGCCTATATATATAAATATATATAAATATATATAAATTACCAAACAAATATATATATATATATGTGTGTGTGTGTGTATATATATATATATATATATATATATATATATATATAGCCTATATTGGATCTTTGGATGAGAGAACTCCTCAGAGCCCTCCTGTAATTAATGCCACTTGCATTTTGATTGTGTTATGCACAAGGCCCAAATGGGCCAGGTTTACTTTCTCCTGCAGTGGACCGTGTTGATAAGGCAATATATAACAGATGATTCATGAAGTGCTGCTTGTCATTGCCAGGGCTGCTTGAATAGCGAGCAGATTTTGGGCAATGCTTCTTCACCGGAAAGATTTGGGCAGTTTAAACTGAGAGGAGGAGGAGAGAAAAATCTGCGCTGTATTTCTGGCTGTCTTAAAGGAGCTGCCTCAGAGCGTTTAGGAGAAGTTGGTGCGGGGAGAATGGGTGAAATAAAGGAGGGTAGAGAAGCAGGAAAGCACACGGAGGTTGCATAATGATGTTGAAAAAGGGAACAATTAGAAAAGGGCTGTAAAATCTCTTGGAAAGCTTCTGTGGTTTTCCCTTTGCAAGGAATTGCAGCTTGGCCTTCCCCTCTGAAAATTCAGGCATTCATTACTGGGCACATCTTGATCAGGTCCATGTTTTTCAGCTCATTTTGTGCTGGATATTACCTCAGAGAAGTTTGATTAAAATGTGCCTCCAAGAGCAGAGGAATGTGTGTTGGCTCGTGGGCCTGGACACACACAGCCCTCTGCCCCCCTCATCAGTGGCTGAACCTTTGTTCATCACACAAGCAGCATTTAAACACCAAAAAGCTGCAATTTGAAAACTGGATCTTTGGCTCATGAGAATCCTTTTTTAGTTTGGCCAAAATTAGGTTATCTTAATTTAGTTTGGTTTTCTAATAACAAGCCAGTTATTTCATCTATCTGTGTATCTACTGGAAGAAGAATTGTGTTTCAGGGGGTTTATTTTATTTCAGGATAAAATAACATTCAAGGGCTGAGCATCCCAGCTTGGGTTTTGGCAGCACAGCAATGTGTTGTTTTAAATGTCTTTTTAAGCGTGTCACTCCTTCATTCCGGGGAGCAGTGACATCCAGCTGAACTGAACTCCATGTATCTTTCATGAGCAGTGAAAAACCCTGATATTTCACACGTAGGAAATAATTCACTTTATTAATTTTTTCTGGAGAAGTGGTGCTTTAATGAGGTGTCTGTCAGCGAGACTTAATTACAGTTAAATTCTGGGAGCATTAGTACACTGTGTCTTGTTCCCTGTGAAATGAACTTCCATTTGTCACGTGAGCATTGGTTTGCTGATAGAATTTGTGTTAACTCCACTTGGAGGAATAGCAGTTACTCATAACTGGGCTGTCACATCCTTCTCCTGCCTGGATTTTCCTGATGTGCTCCAGGAACAGCTTATGTTGCTTTTGCTCAGGGAAAATCATGCTCAGGTTGGTTTTGGGGTCGTGTTGACAAAATTTTTTCTCCAAGAAAAGGGTCCTCAAAATTTCACCTCCAAGAAAAGGGTCTTCAATGTGAGCCTGAAATAAGGAATTCATCCTAGTGTGTGTGCTGTTCCCAAGAGATTTTCAGGAGTGTTTTTCAAGGCATTTGGAAGGTTACCTTTTCCCCCCGTGGGAGCTACAGTTACCTAGTTCTTGTTACTGCTTGTGGTGGATTCTGGTAAAATCCTCAATGCAGGTGGTTCTCCTGGAGAGCCAAAAACATGGATGCCTTTTACTGCAGGTCCATGTGTGTGTGGAGGGGTCAGGTTTGCTTCTCTGCTCAAATAATGTGCGCAAGAGTGAGGAAAAATTGCATTTTTCACACCTTTATAACAACGTTATGGTGCAGTTTGAGTGTGGTTTGTGCTGCTGGAGCATCTTCAGGGGCAGGGAAGGAAACAGACCTGGCTGGGTTAATGGCTGGACTCAATGGTCCTAGAGGTTTTTTCCTACCTTAATAATTCCATGAGTGTGGGCAGGGTCTCTGCTGGGTTGTCTTTGCTCCCTGTGCAAAGCACTTCTTCCTCACTACCTGATGCATGGGAAAAAAATGAATAAAATAAATTAATCTCCATGTGGATGCTGTTGTGCATTTCTCCTAACCATGACAGATTTCCTGTTTGAGTCAAATAGGCTTTGGTTGGGAGGAAATGTTCTTTACTTATTTATTTCCACAAGTGATACCTGCTGTCAGATCCTGGTGGAGGCTGAAGGATACATTTGAGTCAGGACTGCCTCTCACAAGATATTGACCTGGAAGCATGATCAAAGGAGGAGGGAGAGGACTAGAAAGGAGTATTTATTCTGATTGTACATGGTAGGTACCTGCTGCTTCCTTGGGGGCTGTGTTTGCTTCTCCTTGTCAGGCTTTTCTTCATCCCCTTGCTCATCCCTCTTCAGCCTCGAATGGAAGCTTTTGAGGATGGGCTTAATCATAACAGTGAATGAAATATTTAACATTAGGCAAAACACTTCCTGCTTGAAGCTTTGCAAAAACCACCAGCTTGTGACAGGGAAAAGCAATCTGAGGCTTTGGGTTATAGATTATCAAACCTGCAGAAAAGCTGGAGACTTCTGGGTCAGTGGGCAAACAGGCTTGATGTGATTTCAGGGCACAGTGTGGCTCTGTCACTGGCTGCTTTGTGCCTTGGAGAAGATGGCCTTGTCATTGCAGTCTTGTTCTGTGAGCTGTTGAGAGTAGAAAAGACTTTTACTGTGCAATTTTCTGAGCCACCCCTGCAGATTTTGGGTGGATTTACACAGATTACACGGTTTTGTTCCTCTCAGTTGCTGTGTCTGGGTGTCTCTTACTGTTTTTGCCTCTGCCGGGTTGTGTTCTGTCAACAGAAAAAGGTGATGGTGATACCTGCTGAATCTGAATCTCTTATTCTATAATTGCACTGAAACAACAAGGCATAGTCAAAAGGAGGCAAGTATTAGTGTTTAGAATATGGAAACCACCTCTGGCTCCTGAAAGCTGATGATAAAGCTGGGCAGGAGCCTCACTTTGTACACTGGGGCACTTCTCCTTGTCTGTGTTGGTGGTTAAGGGCTCGATCCAGCACCTGGTGAAGCCAGCAGGGATCTCCCCTTTGCCTTGAGCTGGCTGTGAGCAGTGACCCCAAACTGCAAACATTCATGGGCACCTGCAAGGGGCAAGCTCTGCGTTCTCTGTCCAGACATTTAGGGTGGACATCAGGAGGAATTTCCTCCCTGAAAGAGTTGTGGAAGGAGCTGCCCAGGGAGTGGCAGAGTCACCGTCCCTTGTGCCACTGGTGTGTGCAGCTGGGAGAGTCCCCAGGGAGTGACACCAGCCTCGAGTGGCCACCAAAGCCACCCGAGTGTCCTGCTGTCAGCTGACAGCATCAGAGCCACAGCTGAATTCTGTTTGGCACTGAAAGTGTGCTGCTTCTGGGCTTTGCTCTAAAAATGCTGGGCTAAAAATAAACTGCTGTGCAGGGATGCTGGAAGCAGGGGAGCAAATGGAGAACTTGAGCACAGAACAACAGAAGGCTTGGCTGGCTGCAGGGATGGGATGCTGGGGCAGCAGCCAGGCCAAGGCAGGACAATTCTTCTGCCCAGGGGAATGAATGATTCCCTCTCTGGGAAGGGGAGGAGGAAGTGAGGGAGCTGAGAGTGGCGGGTAGACATTGAACTCTTGTGGCTGCCCCACTTCAAAGGGAGCGGGCCATAAAAGCCCCAACAGCAGTTGGGTGAGGAAAATTGCACCTCAGATATGAAATCCTGCCCTGCAACAGCCCAGCCAGGCTGGCCTCGTGCAGGTCCTCTCAGAAACAGGAGTTTGGGCTGCTCAGACAGTGCAGCAAAAAACCCCACTCGTGTTTAATGGGGTGTTCAGCTCATTTAAAATGGCAGCAAACCTGAGCTGGGCAGGAATGAGAGCATCTCCTTGCAGCAGGCTTGTCACCCTCCTGGGACAGGGATTTCCATGCCTGCATCTTCCCAAGTGCCACTATGAATGACATTCCCTACATTCTTTCCTTAGCTGGAAGGAGCTGATCAGGCCCCGAGGTTGGGAGTCATGCTGGAAGCTCAGAGATAGCTCAGACTTCAGCTCTTGGCATCTCTCTTCCCTCTTCCTGAGGGTATTCCTGGAGTGGGATGCCCCAGTCCAAGGAGCTGGATATAGATATTTAGTCCTCCTTGCTGCCTTTTTGCTCCAGTAGGAAAAATCTTCAGTGCCTGCATTCGCTGGTGGAATGTCTAAGAGGAGCAACTTAGACTGTATTTAAATAAATAAAAAAAAAAAAAGCAGCATATTTTTGGCAATAATTTCGACTTTTGCTGTAAACTGTCTACATTCCCTGGGGGATGAGGTCTCCTTTGAGAAAATCTGTTCTGGATTCAGCATGTTTGACAATTTCTTTGTGTGACTACCTTCAGGTTTTTGTTTTGGTGGGGTAAATGAGCACAATAATGTGTGTGTGCTTCTAAGTGCTCAGCTTGGGAGGTTTATTTCTAATTTTTTTTTCTTTAAAATATCAAAACCCTCTCTTCAGGATACCAGGACTGACAAGGTTTGCGTTCCAGTATTGCAACACAAGGTGTTCTCTGTTTCAGACTGTAAATATTTATCTCTTGTCAAAGCAGAGCAGTTACTATTGGGAACTGATCTGGCATGTGAAAAGATTTTCCTTAAGGAATTTGTTTCCTTTTATTTACAGTGTTATCGTACATTTAAATTCCAGGGCCTCAGCATATAGCTCTGAGGCTCCTTCCCAGCGCTGGCAGCTACAATGGGAATTATGGGGATAAGGGAGTTCTGAGCACAGGCTGGAGCCAGAGCATGGCTGTGTGTCCTGGTATTCTCCTGCAGGGCAGTGCTGGGGCTGGCTGTGATGGATGGAAGGGGCACGGACTGAGCTCAGCTGTTCCCTTCTCTCCTGGATCAGCCCCTCTCAGCCCTGTCCACGTCTCTGCTCTCCTCCTACCAGCAATCCTGCTTTGTCATAACCTTCCTGCTGCTCTGGGAGCCCTCTCCAGCCACCTCCTGTTGGATTGCTCTCTGCTGTGCTTGCCACAGGTCTGGGGATGGTTCTGACACCTCCCTGCAGGTCCTGCTCCTGGAGCCTGCTCTCATCTCCCTGCAGCGCCTGGCGTGGCTGGGGAAATCGTTCCTGTTGTGTTGTGCTACACGTGGGAGGCTTATTCAGCCTGCAGAGGTCTGGGGTTTATTTTTTTACATCTCCCCAGCTTCTGTACATGCTTATTTTTTGATGCTGGTGGTTGCTTGACGTTCTGGGTAGTCTTGCCTGTGTGCTGGCGTCTGGGAGGAGCAGCCAAGGGCTGTCGAGGAGGGCTGCGGGCTGTGCTGTTTTCCCTCTCTCAGGGAACAGCCTCATGCAGTGGAATGGGTGATTGAGGCTGGGTTCAGCCCCTGCCGTGGCAGGGCAGAGCTGCTTTTGCTTTTGTTTAGCAACGTGCAAAATGCATACCTCAGACCAGAGCCAGCACTGGCCTTTGAGCTCATCTCGCTGATTCAGAGCTGGTAGGCAGATAAAATGGAGTGAAAATAAGAAATGCTTTCTTTGCCTCTGGTGTTTGAATATACAGCTATTTATTTCACATGTATAGATATCCATGAGAACAAATCATGGCTGTATTTAATATTTTCATGCATCTGTGTTTCTGCCTGGTGTGTCTGTCCAAACCCCAAGGACAACAGATGGATGTCCAGGGAATGCCTTTATCATCGCTATCAGGTCACATCAGCTTCAGTCCTTGCTCTGTAATCTGTCTCCAGGGATGCACACTCAATACACCCTTTCTTTTTCTCTTCTCTGACATCTCATGTGAAATTTGCAGTTTGTGGCTTCGGGGCAGCAAGTCCTGTCCTGGTTTGGGGAAGGGTTTGTGACTGGGACTGGATGGATGCAGCTTTTCCAGGCTTTATGTGGAGGTTTTAACAGCACTTCCAAATCAGACTGCTAAAAGGTAAATGGCCAAAGTTATTCATAAACACTGTGATAGTCAGAGTGGAGACTGAATAGAAAGCTTTGTTCAGGATTTCCTGGAGTGAGAAGTGAAGCTGTCTTGGTCAAAGAGAGCTGCTCTGTGTGGATTCAGTGCCGGCCTTATCTCTCTTGTTAAATGTGGTATATTTGAGCAGAATCAAAGTTGGTTCTGAGTGTTACTGGCAGAAATGGCAGCCTATTTGCATATTTACTGGCTTCTGGGAGCCTAGATATGTCAGCAGCCTCTGCTCCTTTTCACTCGATCTTATCTCCCCATTCCATTTCAGGAAAGAATTCCTGCAATCTCCTTGCCCCCGCCCCAGCCCTGAAGTGCGCTTTGCATGCCGAGTGCTCTGAGCTCATGGGACTCTGTTTGCTCTGCTGTGGCCCTGCCGTTTGCCTGGATGTAAAGCTGGTGCTGAAATGTGGATGTTCAGCTGCCTGACATCCCGAGGAGGTGTTGGTCTGGCTGGGGCTGTGCACGGTTTCCCTCGGGAAGGGGCTGGAGGTGCCTGCAGGCATTGCCTGTCAGGCCATTTTTTCCCCTCTGCTGTAATGTAGCTTATTAATCATTATGTTCATAAAAACACAGAATCGTTTAGGTGAAGTTCTGTGAGATCATCAAATCCAACAGTTTCCCCATCACTGCCATTAACCCATGTCCTAAGTGCCACATCCACGTGGCTTTTAAACCCCAGGGATGGGGACTCCACCACTGCTCAAGGACTGACAACTCTCTCCACGCAGAAATGTTTCTAAATATCCAACATTAACCTCCCCCATTAACAACCTGAGGCTGTTTCCTCCTGTCCTGTCACTTGTTACCAGGGGCAAAAGACCAACCCCAGCTCAGCAGAACCTCCTGTCAGGTACAAGATGGATCCACACTAAGGCTTACACACAGAGTCTTTGGATTTGTGTTGTTTTCCCCTTGTATTCTTTCCTGTTCATTTCTTTCAGAGTATCCCAAGCAGCAGGTGATGAGGTGGATGAGGTGAGAGGAGATTTCTGCAGAGCTTTAGTGACTAATGGCAGCTTATCTTGAAAGCCCAGCAATTCCTCTTGCTGCAGAAGCTGGAGCTGTTAGCCAGAATTTCCAGGAGGAGGTTTAGGAGCATGCAAAGGTGCAAAACCCCAAGCTCCAGGAAAGACCCCGAAGGTTGGGCTTTGATGTTTTTAAAGGCTGAAGAGGGACAAAAGCAGGTGGAAATTACTTAGCTTCATTCCCACCCAGAAAGAGGAGGCAGTGGCAGGGAGGAGTGTTCTGTCTGTGCTGGTTGGTGTGAAAAGCCATAAAGGGCTTGGAGGTGTTGGTGGATGAGAAGCTCAGCAGGACCCAGCAGAGTGCTCTGCAGCCCAGAAGTCCCAAACCCTGGGCTGCATCCAAAGAGCTGTGACCAGCAGGGAAGGGAGGATTCTGCCCTTTCAGGTGAGACCCAACCCGCAGAGCTGCCCCAGCCCTGGGGCCTCCCAGGGGGGAGCTGGAGCTGCTGGAGAGAGCCCAGAGGAGGCTCCAGAGATGCTCTGAGGGCTGGAGCCAGGCTGGGAGAGCTGGGGGTGCTCACCTGGAGAGGAGAAGGCTCCAGGGAGAGCTCAGAGTCCCTGAATGGGCTCCAGGAGAGCTGGAGAGGGACTGGGGACAGGGGATGGAGGGACAGGACACAGGGAATGGCTCCCAGTGCCAGAGGGCAGGGATGGATGGGATATTGGGAATTAGGAATTGTTCCCTGGCAGGGTAGGCAGGCCCTGGCACTGCCCAGAGCAGCTGTGGCTGCCTCTGGATCCCTGGCAGTGCCCAAGGCCAGGTTGGATGGGGCTTGGAGCCACCTGGGATAATGGAAGGTGTCCCTACCATGGCAGGGGGTGAGATGGGATGGGCTTTAAGGTCCTTTCCAACCCAAACCCTAATTTAGGGCTCTAAGGCTTCCTTAGAGTTGAAATCCCTTTCTGACTGGTGACTGGCAGCATTGTAAAACCCACCCTAAAAAGCCCCCATGGCAGGTGCTGTGTCAGTCCTTGAAATATGTCCAACCTTTTTATGGCTTTACAGTCCAGTTTTCTTATTGGCAAGAACAATTCCAGTTTGCCTTGCTGTGTTGACATCCAACAGGCAAAATGGGCCATATAAAATGTAAATCCTAAAGTAAATGGAGCTCTTCCTTCACTCTGAGTTCAAGAACCTGGAAAGTGATTTCCCAAAAGTTTGCTGGCCTTTGTCAAGGTAACCTGCAGGTACTTCTTTAAAGGGTTTTGCTCCTTTTTGGTTTTGATGGTGTCATAAAACAGATAAATATATAATAAACAACCTGAAACCTCCTGGAGCCTGAGAGGTGCCAGTTGCTCCTTCCTTGCCTTTCTTGCTTGTCAGCTTTTAAGACTGCAATATTTGCCTGAAGATTGTAGTTTTCATTAAAGGGTGATGCTGGTCATGAGAAATGTAATCCTGTTCAGAGAAATGTAACCCTGTAGAGCAGAGGAACTGACAGGTTTGTGGTGACTTAACTTGGTTTCCTATCCTGGCTGTGGATGTGGTTGGAAAATGTTAATTGTGCTTTTAAACTGGAAATGGTGGAACCCCCGTGAATATAAAACTAAATATTTATTTCAGCTTCCTGCCCCTTTAGTTATCAGCAGTCTGGGGCTTGGGAGTCTCAGCAGCTTTGGCAGAGGGGCCAGAACTGAGCAGAGTGCCCAGGACTGCCCTGTGAGCATCCTTGAGGTATCCTGTCAGTGGTTACAGGTTTTCCTAACAAATGAAAGTAAATTATATTGCACTTTACAGGCAAAGCTGTAAATTCTTCCTTTGGTGCATTATCCTTCATGCTTGTGTGTAAAATTTGGATTTAGGTAAAGATCCTTTGAGTAAGATACACAAAACATTTTTATTTACTGTAGGAAAACAGGCCCTCTAAAAGGAGAAATGGCAGAGTGGGGTTTGGGTGAGATGGCCTTTCCAAGCCAAACCCCATTCTGGGATTCCATGATTCCATTGGAACTGGGGTCTGTCTGCTTGGGAAAGGGCAGTGTTTTGGTATCATTATTGGCATTCAGTGCCAATGATACCAAATAACACCAATAATAATGACACCCACTAATACCAATAACTCAGTTGCAGACAGGAAGGATAAAACATGCAGAAACGTAAACTTTGGAGCCTGTGATAGGGTCCCAGAGCTTTTGTGGGTGAGGATGTGCTGTGCCAATGAGCTGGGCACCAGCCAGGGTGGAGGGTGCCCTCCTGAGCTCTGCCCACATTCCTGCACTGTGGGATAGGAAGCTCAGCCTGGGAATGGGGGGAAGCACAGAGTTATGGGACACAGGGGGACAGCAGTGACATGGGATGTCCTCAAACAAAATAGTGCTTCTGGAGGTGGGCAGTGTTGGAGGAGTAACTGAGGCGTGGAAAAATGTAATAAACACTGGGTTGAAGTGGCTCCTCTGGAGAGAGAGTGACTGACTGGATGAAGCTCTGTGAGCAGGGGTGGAGAGGGGCTGTCTTGGTTTGGAAAGACAGGAGTCTGCTGAGGAGGGCAGGAGCCTCCCCTGAAATGGAGAATGTAAACCTTCCCCTCCCCTCCCAATTGATATGAATCTTAAATTAAGGGACTCTCAGGCAAAAATATGGGAGCAGGAAATAACAGTTCTTTAATAGGGAAAAGAAAAAAAAAATAAAAGGATAAAATAAACAATACAGTACACTAGGACAACAGTGACAGAGTCAGAACCCAGCCTGACACCCTGTGGGTCAGGCTGTTGGTGGCAGTCCCATTGGAAATGTGGCTGCAGCCCTCCTGCAGTGTCAGGGGTGGTTCTGTTGGAGCAGGGGGATCTGTAGAGAAGGATGTATTCTTCCCCTGAAGATCCAGTGGAAGGAGAGGCAGCTGCTGTTCCTCTGGGGAATCCCGTGGAGAAAGCCATGCTGGTGTCCCAAACACCTCTGGATTATATCTGGGTAGCAATGCTTGGCTCCTCCCTCTGGGCTCACATCTCCCAATGGGATGTTCTAGTTCTTATCAGCCATGCAGTGACATTCAATAGTCTGTTATCAGCAATGTCCCCTCCCCAGGGAGGTGTGAATGTGGTCACTCAGAGAGAGAGATAAAGCAAACTGCCCACTTGACAAAGGTAATCTGCCATACAGATGGGAATGGAAAACATCTTGCATGGCAATCTTCAACAGGGACCCACCCCTGGCTCATGCTGGGGCCACCAGGTGATCCCAGGCAGCCTCTGGAGCAGGGGGACAGTCCAGGGGAGCTCTGCATGGCACCATGAGGCTCCTGGCTGGCTTGGTGTGCTGGCAGAGGCCGTGCTGCAGATGAGATCTGTGCCTGTGTCACTGTTTTACAGCAGAGGGCTGAGTGTCCACTGCACGGTGATGCAATGTGTTTGTGGAGACCTTGGGGCCGTGTTTCTTTCTTTCCCAGAGCATGGCAAAGGTCAGCACTGCCAAAGCCACGGGGGCAGTAGGTGGGAATGGCAGCCAGGTTAACACGGGGCACTGCAGAGCAGTGCGAAGCTTCTGGATCCAAGTGGCCCTTCCAGAAAAGGACTTGAGGAAATGGAAATATCTCACCAGACCAAAGAACTGCGCAAGTTGGGTGGCAGGCTTGCTTGAGTGTTCAGGCCAAATTATTTTCTCTTGGTAATCAGATAGCATTCAATTAAAACAAAAAAAAAAAAAAGAGAGAGAGAGAACTAGGCTGACCTTAAACAATGTTTGTTCTTTAAAAGAAAGTCAATATTCTTTTTCCAAGTTAATGAAAGTAATTAACAGTGATTGATGACACATGTACTTAGCTATTTTATGCTGGGAGACCAGATGGGTTATGCACAGCTAGTGACCAGTAATTCTGATTCTTTGTCAGAAGGAACAAGAAGTTCAGATGTGGCTGGAACAGCTCAAGTATGTGAAGAGAAAAGGTAAATGTTTTTCTCTCTGCCTTTGGCTCCCTGAGGAGCTGAAAAACAACCCCAGTAAAGAATTGCTTTCAGCCAGTGAGGTAAGCTCCCTATCTGCTGGCCACGCAGCCTCTTCCTGCCACTGAAAATGTTGTTGGGGGGATTCTGGTTAAAAATAATGTGGAATTATGGAATTACAGAAGGGTTTGGGTCAGAAGGGACCTGAAAGACCATCTAGTTCCACTCCCCTGCCACAGGCAGGGCTGCCCTTCACTGGTTCAGGTTCCAACCTGGCCTCAAATATTCCATTTTTAATCACTTCTCAGTCAGGCATGTGAAAGGAGTTTTGGTTTTTCTGCTCCTGAGTAGTGTGTGTGCAGTGAGGGTGATCTGCAGGCAGGAATGAAGACACAGGATAAACTCCCAGTCTGCATTCACCTTCTGTCGAGCACTACTTCCAGCTATCTGATTTGGACTCCTTCAAACGTGGAAACAGTAGGATGAGGGAAAGACATGCAATTGGGAGAGAAGAGGGCCTCAGCAAAAGCCAAGGCAGGAGGTTTTTATAGGTGGCTGTGCCCAATTGGTGCTGCCTCCTGCGAGGCTCCGGTAGCAGCTGGAACAGGCTCCCGAGGCAGACTTTTATCCTTTCTCCCTCCCACGCGGATCCATCTGTGAGACTGCTTGTTCTTGCTGCTCTTGCTGAGAAACTGGATTGAGCTCAGAAGCATCCTGCTCCTTCAGACCCTCTGCCAGAGTCTCGCTAGTCAAGGAGGGCTCTGTATTCCTGCACATTCGCACAGTCCCAGGTTTCAAGCGGGCGGTTCTGAATCTGCAGCTCGTCCTGCTCCACTCCAAAAAAATAATTTCCAAGCTGTTGGTCACTTTAACCTGGGGTGAGCGCGAGGTGGTATTTCCAGATTTGCTCAGGATTTTTTGTTCAGAGTTTTGGATGATGCTTGGGAGGGTTTAGGTTCACTCCTCATGCACTTGGTTGTTCCCAAAGTGGTTTTGCTTCTCTGTGTGTTTGGGATACCTACAGTGGTTCCAATATCAATTCTTGTCGAGGTCTAAAAACTGCTGAGAGATCTTCCCAGGGGTATTACTGTGAAATCTGTGGAAGCAGAAATTGTGTGGATACTCCTGTGTGTTTCCAGCAAGGAAGGAGAAAGGGCGGTTGGGTGGTTTTGGGTGTCCACCAGATTATTTTTCTTTCTAGGCTGTGGAGGCACCTTTGGTTTTCAGAGCAGCTGTAAGTGCTGGTCAGGGTGGTGATTTGCAAAAGTGTCTGTGCAAGGTACCACGAGGGATTTCCTCAGTTTGGTGAGGAAAATACTGCTAGGGCCACACTCAATAATGTCAATTTTCTGTTAATTTAACATAGAAATGGGCAAAGGGTGTTTTCACTTTCACCAAGATACCATGTTTTCAGTTTGGGCTGGTGTCTCAGTGCTCGGACTTCCACCAGAGATCAGTCTGAGCACCTGACTTTGAGACACAACAGAAAAGAGCTTGGAAAAAGCAGCTTTACTCAGGGAATCTGTGTGATTCCCTGGAAATCAGCTGTGGAGCGTTCCGTGACTATGAGAAGCAGAAGGCTGGGAAATTGTAGAAAACATTTTCCTCAATGATTTTTGTAGACAATTTCTGTTACATGTAATTAGATTAATTATTTCCACCTAGGTTTTCCACCCTTCCATAGCTGTGGATTAGTTCCATGTTAATAAAGCAGCTCATAATTAGTTAATAAGTTAATAGTGTGGCTGTTCATTTTGTTTCTGACGGTGACTTCAGTGCAGGTGTAGCACTGCTTATATTGCAGGGACTTGTTTGGGGAATAGTGGCAGGATTGCTGGTGGAATAGTGGCAGGATTGCTGGTGGAATAGTGGCAGGATTGCTCCCAGGGGCTGTCCAGGAAGGCACTGCAGCTCCTGGGTGAACTGGGGAAGTTGGTTAGTCCTGGAATTTGACACACACACACTAAAATTGAACATGTAGGACCAACATGCCCAGAGATGGGATCCCTGCTGGTGTCACCACACAGAACCTGTCAGGAGGCCGCAGTGTTTGGTGTGAGCAGCAGATTTTCCCCGTGTGTGTGAGCTGGAGAGTGGAAGTTCCAGGGAGAGGCAGAAGCACAGTGTTAGTTCAGCCCTGGGCTGTCATGTGAGAGCCTCTTGTGATGGCTGGCTGGGAAAAGCCAGCATTTGCTAAACAAATGCACTGGGGCTGATTCCTTGAAGTGTTCCTGAGCTGCTCTGGGTGTTTGAATCACCGTGCTGAGCTTTTGATCTCACATGCAGGCACCTCTGCTGTGCTGCTGCTGCTGCTGCTGCTGCTGCTGCAGGGAAACCATGTGTTTGGCCAGGATGGGATGTCCGGGCAGAGAGGGCTGGACTGGTCAGTCTGGATCCTCCTTGCTGGGGCATGCTTGTACCTGGTTCCCTTGGAGAGGAGCTCTTGGTAACAGCTCCTCTCGGCTGGGTTTCCTGTTTAAAAATTGTCATTTCCACAGCTCTAACTTCAGTGAAGGCTTCAGTGCTCTCGCACTGCTTGTGCTCCCTGTCCCCCTTCCATGAAGATTCCTGAGTTTTGTGTCAACACTTCCACTTGCCAGTATTTCCCTTCACTTACTGGGTGCAGGTGTGGAAACTGGAAAGAATCTTGATATGTGATATCAGTGCAATATAGGAAGTTCTACCGAGCAAAAATTACACTTTGGGAGATGGGGCTGTCGCGTCTGTGTGGGACAGTGCAGGGCTGAGTTGGTTTGGTGACTCGAGGTTGGTGTTAAAATGAGATTTGAGCACCAGATTTTAAGGGACATTTTAGGATTTTAAGGTTTTTTAAGGTCTTTAAAAGTTCCTTGTTGCCACGTTCTCCAGCAGCCTCCAAGAGGATGTACTTTGGGAGGCCTTTCACAACAGGACATGCCCATGGTGACACTTCTTGTCTCGTGGGTGTCCTGGCCCCGTGCACTTGCTGTTTGTCATCTTCCATAACAAATTTGTCCATTTGCTTTTAGAATTCAGGAAAACTTTTGGTTTTTCCAGCACCTTGAGTCAGTTTCTCAGTGCAGCTAAGGAGGAGCAGGTAAATGCAGAGAGCACACGTCAAATTGTGCTTTTTCCAAATTGTGGACCCTTTCCTTCCTCCTGGGTCAACTCAGCTTCTCACCCAGCAAAAGCAGGGGAAAAAGTTCTACCTCTGACAGAAATAGATGGAAAGCTGAATGATCAGTGATTTGTCTGTGTTAATCATGATTCTACATCACTGTGATATCTTTAAGTCACCTCTATCTGGGCTGCAGGTTTATTATAATCTGCTTCACCTGCATGAGCAATTTGTACCACACCTCTGATGGTTTTCTTGCCCTTTTGAAACTCTTACACTGCTACTTGGAAAAGGAAGGGGAATGTCCAGATCTGCACAAAATCCACGTGGTTTTGGAGGAACTGGGCTAACACAGCACCAAATTCGCTTCTTTATTTTTGATTTTCATTATTCCATGGTAATCCAGTTGCTTTTCTGACAGTGGATTTTACAGTGTCACCTGCTTATTCTCACAGTGTATGTTTAGAGAGAAAACTGCTTAGAGACTCGAGACTCTTTGAGGACGGTGTCTGATGGTATTTGAAGTTTGCAAATACATTTCCTAGAAGAGGTGGGAAAACAGCACTTGTGGGCAGTGCTTGTGCAAGCTGCTCTCCTGGGGCAGATGCAGCGCAGCTGTATTCTGCTGGAGAAGCAGGGGTTGAGGGGATGTTGTCCTGGGTGTCCTGGGGACTGCTGCCACTCCTTTTGTCACCTTGCAAAGTGGTGGCTGGGAGATGGAGGTCCCTGGAGGGGAGGTGAGCTCAGGAGGCTGTTCCACACTGGCTCTGCTCTGAATGAAGCAGCCTGGCCTGGTGGAAGGTGTCCCTGCCCATGCCAGGGGTTGGGAGTGAGCTGGGCTTGGAGGTCCCTTCCAGCCCAAGCCGTTCCATCTCCCCCGTATAAAGACACAGCAAATCTCCCTGTGGTCACAGTGAATTGTTTCCAGGCACTTCTGAGCCTCTTCCTTCCCTGCTCTTTCCATGTGTGGATCCTGCATTGGCAGTATTTTATAAACAAACCCTGGGAAGCAAAGGCAGCTTTCCCCCGCTCTGGTTAAAGTGCAGGATCTGTTGTCAAAGGAGAGCTTGAATTGATCGAGCTCTGAGAGAGGCTGTGCCTCCCTTCAGCTCGGTGTGTTTGTGTAAACCAAGGGCTGTTTGCCTCTAAACCCAGCCAGGAAGGTAATTTTGGGGGAAAAAAATAACAATCTCGTTGGAATTGATCTGTGCCAGGCAGGAGGATCGACGGTGACGCCTTTTTGAAGGGAGTGGTGGTGGTGCTTCCATGGGTGCAGCACCCATGGTGGTGGGTGTGGAGCTTTTGGAGAGCAAACCCCAGGGTGCTGGGTGCTGCTGGAGCAGAGGCAGGATGTGGAATGCCTTTGTTCCACCGAGGGATGCTGGCAGCAGTGCTGCTGTGTCAGAGAGAGCCGGGCACCAGAGCTCCTGGTCCCCAGTAACCCGGCTGACTCAGCCTGCAAGCCCAGCCCCAGGCCAAGATTCTTATCAGGGCTGGAGAGCAGTGAAAGCTCTGAAAAATGGAGCTCTGTAAATAAAGTCCTGTGGTGGCTGTCATTAGTGGTTGTGCACATCTGGACTTGTGATGGCACAGAGGCACATCTGGAAGGGGCTGGGAGGAGGAAGGTGAATGTTCATGCTGCCACAGCATTGCAGAACCATAAGGGCTTGGAAGGGACCTTAGAGATCACCTTGTTCCACCCCCTGCACCTTCCACTATCCCAGGCTGCTCCAGCCAGGTCTTGAGCAGTGCCAGCATCCACAAGCTCCCTGGGCAACCTGTGCCAGTGTCTCACCACCCTCACAGTAAAACATTCTTCCAAATACCTAAACTCCCACTCTTTCCAGTGTGAACCCATTTTTCCTTGTGCCCTCACTGCAGTTCCTGGTGCAGAGTCCCTCTTCAGCTTCCTCAGAGCCCCTTCAGACGATGGAATGTTGCTTTGAGGTAACCAACCACGCAACCTGCTCTTCTCCAGGCAGGACAGCCCCAGCTTTCTCTGTAGGGGAGCTGCTCCAGGCCTTCTGTCAACAAATCAGTCTTGGGGCAGAATTGTAAAAAAAATAAAAGGAAAAAAGCTTTCTGTTGGGGTAAGAGAAGATCTGGAATGACTTTAAACCCAGGAAAGACGCCTTGCCAGGCTTGGTGGTTTGCTGAGGCTCCCAAGCAGGTAGAAATGAGGTGCTTTGCCCCTCAGTCTGTCCTGCAGGAACAGAGGCTTGTTTGGGGCTGTGACAAGGAGGTGACAGCACTCTCAGACCGTGGCCACCCTTTGATCCAGGGATATTTTGATGGTACAGCTGCTGATGCACCAACTCCCGTGGTTTTAGGGAGCCTGTGCTCTCAGGTGTGCCCTGCTAGAAGCAGGCTGAAACAAACAGGCATTAAATGGCTCCTTGTGCTCATGAGATTTTTAAACATCCAGCAGTGACCAGACTCTGAAAATTCTCCTGCAAGGCAGGAAGCTTGATGATGCCTGTGCTGGTTAAATGCTGTTTGCCAAACCAGTTCTGCTGGTGCCACCCCTGCCCTGTCCGTGGCCGCTCTCCCGGGCCCTTCCTTTGCTCAGTGCCCAGGGATGTGCCAGCCCTGGCACGGTCCCTGTGGCCCTGCCAGCCCTGGCACTGTCCCTGTGGCCCTGCTTGCTGTCTGCCAAGCCAGTTCCCCTGGCCAGCAGGTGATCCTGGGGCTCACGGCACGCTCTGCCTGGCTGTGCCCATCTCCGCTGCTGCCGGAGCCTGAGGCGCACCCCAAAATTCCAGCTCAGAACCTTTTGGTGCACCCTAAAATGCAGCAGGGAGCTTTGCTGCGCCCCAGGGGTGCCTCCTGTGTGTGGGGTGGCAGTGGCAGATGGCCCTGAGCCAGTCCCTGCCCGTGCCTCTGGAATGATGCTCGGCGTGGACTCGCTGTTCCTCGGGACAGAGGTGATCGCCCTTGTCCTGGCAGGCACTGGAGCACAAGTTAAACAAACTCGGGTTTGTTTTTCTTTTTAATATTTTTTTTTTTTTTCCTAAACGAGATAATTTGCTTGGAAAAGCCTCTAGATCTCCCAATACCCGAGGCACAGGGAGAGACAGTGTTTCACTCCTTTTAATTTAAGGGGTGTTTTCTTTGAGATGGTGGCAAAAGGACAAATTTACAGAATTTTTGCAGGTGGAGGCCTGGCATTGGTCTGCATGGAGATCAGTGCAAGGGCCACCTGAAAATTAAACTTTTGGGGCAGGTAATTTAAGACAGGACTGCTGTGTCCTGGAGAGAATTATGGAATCACAGAGTGATTGGAAGGGACCTTACAACCAACAACCCATCTCATTCCACCCCCTGCCATGGGCAGGGACACCTCCCACTGTCCCAGGCTGCTCCGAACCCCTGGCCTTGAACTCTTCCAGGGATGGGGCAAAAGTAGGAATGGATTAAACTGATGATGCTGTAGAATGGTTTTGGTGCTATTCATTCAGTCCAGTTTCTTTGGGAAACTTTCACTGTTCATTCTTGTGCTGGGAAAATGAGGACAGGGAGATCTGGTAACTCCACTCCAAATCCTTCGTGTCTACAGCTGAGATGGCTTATGCTCCAGCAGTACCTGCTGGTTTTAATGAAAATAAATTATGTTAGTATCTTGCTAATGCCTGGTCTAAGCTGACCCAGCTCTGTTTAACAGGATGTGCTGATTAATGGGACTGGAACATCTTGAACATTGGGGATGGCAGAGACCTGCAGGGATTGGAAATGACATTTAAGTGATTTTCTCTCGGGTTTGACGCGTAACATGGAACGCGTTCCAGGTCTCTAAGAATGCAAGATGGGCAGAGAGGAACTTGGAGAGTGGTGATGCTGAGACACTTGGGCTGCAGAGAAACAGCCAATTAAAGGGGGTTTTTAATGAAGCACAGCAAGGAAGGCACTGTGTTCAGCAGGCATTTTCCTGCACATCAGGGAAGTAACTTTAGAAAGCCCATCCCGAGCCACTGTGTCGGTGCTGAAAGTCTCAGACCTGGTTTTGCTTCTTGGAAAGGAACTCTCAGATGTGAGCATGCTAGGAGCTCTTCCAGGAACAACCAGCAGTGCCTGGAATGCCGTGGCACGGAGGCCAGAGGGTCCTTGTGCAAGGCAGCAGCAGTCCCCATGGCAGCTCCCATGGCAGCACCCCACCCAGCAGTGCTGCAGGGCACCACTCCTTGGGAGCTGCTGCCAGGGCAGTTTGGGGTGAGCAGAGTCAGCTGGATGCGTGGGGAAGGGCTGGAGCTGGCTGCTGCCAGCAGGGTGACCTCACCCCAGTGCTGGGAGATGCCTGGCCGGGCAGGAGGAGCTCCCCTGGGCACCCAGGAGGGCTGGGCTGCTGGTTTTGTGGTGTTTTATGGTGTAAAGAAGGGAAGTCACCTGTGGCAGTGGGATGCTCTGCGTGGAGGGCACAGCTGGGTTCAGTGTGGGTCAGGGGTGTTGGCTGGGAGCTCGTGCAGTGGCACAGCACAGTCCCTGGGACAGCCTGTCTGTAAAACTGGGATGCTCAGGAACCCCAGAATGGTTTGGGTGACGGGAACCTCCAAGCCCATCCCATTCCACCCCTGCCATGGGCAGGGACACCTCCCACTATCCCAGGTTTCTCCAAGGCCGGTGCAACCAACCTGGCCTTGGACACTTGCAAGGATGAGAAATACTGGATGTCACTTGGTATAGTGCCAAAACCCCCCTGACTCCCCCCAAAACTGAACTTGAGTGAGATCCTTTGGTCTAAGGGTGGCTGGTTAGGTCAGCATGGGCCTCAGGGGGGTTTCTCCAAACCAGGGCATCTCCTGCTTCTGTATTTCCGTATTTTGGGGGGTTGGGGCCAGGGGTTGCTGACCCTGTGGGTGATTTCCCCTCTGTTCTCTCTCCCTCCCTCTGCTACACAGCTTCCAAATAATTGGGAATGGTGGATTTTTTCCCCCCTGGGACAGTATGGAGCTGCTTCTTAGTAATCTTCTGGAGGCTTGGCTAGAGTGGGAGTGGAATTGATTGTGTGGGTTTTTTTTCCTTCCTGCTCCAAGACCACTTCTTGGCACTGAGGAATTTTTCTTTAGACTTCTTTGGGGAACAGATGCGTGAAGTACAGTTACCACTCATACATATGGCTTTTAAAATATGGAAGCTGTTGGACTGAAGTGGCTTCATATGGTGCTGTTGGAGGATGAGAATTAACATGGAATTTTGGGTTTCTGAGACGTGAATGTGTCGTTGGAAAGTTGTTTAATTGTTTTTTTTTTTTTTAATAATGTTAAGTATTAATTTGCATCTTTATGGTTATTAATCAAAGTAACGTTTACAACTCTGAAAATGACTCTCTCTGCAGCCCTTAATGCCTAAAATAGCATTGTAGTTTAATCTCAGGGATAAATAGGTTATATAATGTACAATTTAAATGGCTGTTAATCTTCATTTGCTAACGCAGACATCTTTTTCTTTAATTGCAGGTTCCCATTTTAAAAGCTATTGGAAGACACTCTGCCACCCTCTTGGATTACTTCCCATACGACTCAGCATGTCACTGTGCCCTGGATTTTACAAGGTGGCCATGATTTAATCCCCACTTCCCACTCCTATGTATTGGTGAAGCACTGGAGCTCTTTTGAGCTGCTGCTACTCCCGTGGCAGCTGATCTGTCTGCAATCCCTTCTCCCAAGGACTAGACATTGCCAGCAATGAGCTCCCAAAGCCATCCAGGTAAGGGCAAGGCCACTTGGAGTCCCAGCAGCGACCCCAAAACACAGTTTGGTGCATGAACACACCTTTTAATTGTGCTGGAATGCCCATCCAGGCCCCCTCCCTCCCTTTCCTGCTCCATCTGATACCTGGTGTGAAGGTGCAAAGTGCTGTTGGTGTTACCAAGAGTCACAAGGGAAGTTTTACTGTTTCAGACTTCTGATTGTTGTAAAATTTGGGTTTCTAATGGTTGCATCAGTGAAAATAGGTATTTTCTGAGTCATTAACCAGATATTTAATTTGTTAAATCCCTGCTGATGAGCCCTAATGATATGGAGTGTACTTCCAAGGGATGGGCATGGTTCTGCTGCTGCCTTTATTGATATTTAAGAAACCTGTTGGACTTTTTAACAGGAAGGAATAGTTTTGCTGGAACAAAAGTCAATTGATCCACCTCAATGCTGTCTGGGGGATTATCCCTAATGTGTCTTGTAAATTGAGGCATGATTCATCACTACCAAATTGTGCATTTCTGTCTGTCGGGAGGATCTGTAGCTGCTCAGTTACCTGCTTTCCAGCTTAAAGGTGCCTCACACATTTGTTTTTTGGGGAGTCTGGGGCAACTTTTGTGTTAGTTAGAGCTTTGTGAGAGGAATTTTAATTGTGCTTGGGCTGTGTCAGTTTATGGTACAGAACTGGCTGCTGGGAAGCAAATAATCCAACAACAGCAAGGCACATGGAAGGACTTATTTCACTCTGCCTCTGAGAGATTACTCTGTGACTTCAGTTTAATCAGGTTGAGGTTAACAATTAAGGCTGAAGCGCTAAAAGCCACAGAACAGCCCCAAAGATTTAAGGGGGAAGAAATCCTGCAATAAATAGGGGTGCTGGAGTCTACAGGCAGCCGGAGGAGATCTGTGCTTCTCCTCCCAACTGAAATGAGTTTATGAGTCTCTAAAATCATCAGAATGATCAAAAAGACAAAAAACAAACCTGGCCTCTGCTTCCATATTATAGCAGTGTTAGATGATGAAATTTGTTGGTACTCTGAGGAGTTGAGAAATGTGTGTTTGTATGAATGCAGGTGTTTACTGGAGACACAAATGCAGAGTGATGTTTTTCAGGAGCTCTGTTCTTCAGATAACAGATAATTGCTGTTTCAGTGTTTCCATGAGTCAGGAGGGAGGCTGGGCAGCTGTGGCTGCCTGCGTTTCTCTCCTCGTGGTGGTGGGACACCTTAAACACCCACCTGCAGTGCAAGCCCAGCCGTGGGTGTTCCTTGGCTCCTCAAGGAGCTGCTGTCCCGAGCTTTGGGAAGTGCTGATGTCCTTCCTGGTTGGGCTCTTGCCAGTGGAAGCCTGGTGCTGGTTTGCCTTGCTTCCTTCCATAATCCATCACTGAACACTTGTTTCTCATGCCCCTTTCTGCTGCTTTGGCTCAGCGTTCCTGTAGATCCAAAAATCAGCTTGAGCTTTGTTTCTCTAAGGACCCTTTCTAGAATGGTGCTGGGAAGGGTGGTGTGATCAAAAGCCAGGGTGCTGCAGCTGGGCAGGATGCTGCTGGATACCCACCTTGTGCCCTTCCTGGGTGCTGGCTTCTTACTCTGGTTGTACTTCCAAGGGTTGGGTTGGAATTCTGCGGTGTTTTGTGGCGGCTTTTCACCCCTGGTGTTCTTGCTGCTCGTTTCTCTTTCAAAAGTCAGTTGTATAATAAGGAGCAGAAATATTTCTCAAGCCTTGCCAAAGATGACATCTGGACTTCTCATGTCAGTTATCATAGCCATGTTGATTATACAGCTACAGGTAATTATTCCTAATGATGGGCATTGTTTAAGGGAAGGCTCTGGCTTAACTCAAGAGCCCATTAAGCCTTGCTTCAGTGGGTTCAAGCTTTCTTCTCTAATCTTCTCCAAGGCCAGCACTAATGGGATGTTTTAGGAGCTGTGCCATGAAATTGTTGCGGCATAGATGAATGGAAGTGGTTTGGGTTGGGTTTTTTTTTCTGTGCTTTCTTTTGATTTTTTTTCATTTCGCACTGCAAAGCTTTTGTGAGAAGTGTTGGGCACTGAGAGCTTCTCGCCGAACAAGGTGGAAAAATAGGGAGAAGATTTCAGCTGGCTAAGAAAAGTGTGACTCCTTCCCCCACCACTGCCTCTTCTTTTGTTGTGTTTTGGGCTGAGATTCTGCAGGGAATAAGAAATAGCTTTTGGAGAAGAGGAAGAAGAATACCCAGGTGGGAGAAAACTTCCTGGGAGGCATCACGTGGCCTTTGGCTTTTGGCAGAGGAGTCGCCGCCTCTTCCAGCGCTGGAACAAAGCTGGAAAAAAAGACGCTGGGATTGTGCTGCAGAAGGCTCAAGTTGCTGCGAAGTATAATTAAGACAATTAGGCTAATTAAGATAACATTTAGGATTATGACAAAGCTTGGGGGGGCGGGGGAAAGCATGTTTAGTTTCACTCCTTAACCTGTTCGCGTTGGCCACAATTTAGACTTGCCTTACATAACCCGCGGTGCTCACCTTACCCACGCTGACTGGGTTGGGAGTAGGTGTGGGGTGTTTTTATAGGGTTTTTAAAATGTTTTAGGGTTTTTCCCCCCTCTCTTATTTACCTTAAATGATTCCTTGCAGTTGCCTTCTACCTCCCCCCTTAATTTTCAGTGGCTTGAGTTTCACTATCGTTCTCTTCTTTAATCAGTAAAGATTGTTCTGCTGATACTAGTTATACATAAAGATTAGTTTTAAAAAACCAAAACACTTAAAGTTAATCACTCAACTGATTTGTATTTGTTTAAAGTTCACTTTCCTTTGTAAAAGCTGAAAATCTCCATGTTCAATGAAGCATTTTGTTTATGAAATGTTATCCTGCAGGAATTAACCAGTCTGAATGCAAATGCTCCATCCTTTCTTCAGAGCCACTCTTGCAGAGATGCAAATTTCAGCTACATTTTGCAGTGCTGAATGTTTGATAATTAGGAATATTGAAGTTTTGAGAACGAGCTGCCTGGCTGATAGGGCACAATCTGCAGCAGGGATCATTAGGGCTGAGAGGAGCTCCCTGAGGAAGCAGAGAGCTCTGGGATCACACGGCACCGGGAGAACGAGTTGGGGAGTCACGTACTGCGATTTGCTGGGCTGATAAGGACTTCTGCACGGGCCTTTATCTGCAGCCAGCCACTCTGCTGCCCTGCTCCACAGCTCAGTGAGGCGTGGAAAGCCATTTCATGCAGCACACACACACAGGAGCTCTCCCCACGAGCATCTCCCAACGTTTTGCACGGCGCGATAAATATTTGATGTGTTCTCTTTTTAAAGATTAAGAAGTTTCTGTGGAGATGCATTTCAAGGCGGCTTTAAATGACACTGACCTACTTTTTGGCAGCAACGAGGCTGTCTGGGGAAGTTATCTGGGGGCAAAAGCATCATTTCAAATAAGCATAGGGACTGTGGGGGTGAGTTCCAGCCCTCCTCTAGCAGGGCTGGGTGCTTGGTGACTGTGGAAGAACACCTGGACCTGGTGTATGATGGAGCCATGGAATGGTTTGGGTGGGAAGGGGCTGTGAAGAAGCCCACTCCATCCATGGGCAGGGACACCTTCCACTATCCCAGGTTGCTCCAAGCCCCCTCCAGCCTGGCCTTGGACACTTCCAGAGAGCCCTGCTTCCCCTTACCAGGTGCTCTGGTTTTACTGGATTATTCTGGACTGGGAATTCAGAGGCTGTTCCCCTGAGCAGCCTGGTCCCCCAGTTTTGGGTGGGGGGACTTTGGGGTTGGCTGTGGGGTAAACTCAGCAACAAGCTGTGGTTAGAACAGCTGGAAACTCCAGCAGATGGAACTGGCCATGTCTCCATTCACTTTTCTTTCTCCAGCCCTCTACAGAACACCTTTTCCACCTCCATTCCTGTTCTTACCCATGTGGGAGCTGAGCCTGTCCTGGATTTCCTCTAGGAACGGTGTCATTTTGAGGTCCTTGAAAGTTTTAAGTCTGCTCCCACTAAACCTGTGAAGTTTTCACTTTCTGGAGCTTCAAATAGTTGGGACTTTCTGTGCAAGGTTTTGATTGTACCCTCAAAAGAGAAGAATAGTTTTGTGCTTCAACTTGGGGTTCAAGCTGAAGTTCCTGCTAGGTCAGTGTCCCTGCCAAGTACATTCCTCTCATTTGTGCTTTTTCTTTAAATGCAGTTCTTGCACTTAGGAATTCTTTAAAAGCCTGTTTCTAAAGTAAGTTTTTTAGCCTGTGATGTTTCCTGCAGTGCAAAGATGAGAAGCAGGTACTTGTGATGAGAGGCTGAGAACTCTGGATTATTTTGAATGAAGTACAGGTTAGGGGAAGGATATAAGAAAGGTTGTACCTTTAAAGTCAGGTGATTCTGTAATAATGTTTGAGATAGTCCGTGGGATCTTGTGTCCCACTTGGAAAGGAGACAGACCTTTTTCCATGAGGTTACTGCATTTTTGTTACTCACTTTTGGTCAAGCCCAGTTTGCCCTGTGTCTCATACTTTCCCAATTCAATCTGCTACCAGAAGAGTGGATAAACAATTGCAGTGAGGTTTCTTCTTTCAGTGTAGTGTTTAGTGTATCTTTTTCATCCCCTGACATCTGCAGAAACTGCCTTTACAGTCAGAGGATAGCTGGGAGTGAGTGAATGTGGAGTAGCAGGTGCCTGACTGGAGAATGAACAATTGTGGAATTGGTGATTCTCCCATCTTTCAGTAAAGCTTTGCCAGTCCCTTTCTCCTCATAGCTTGCCATGTACCAGGAATTTCCCCCTGCCCACTTTTATTTCTTTATTTTATTATTTCTATTTAGGCCATTAAGCAGGGAAGGCCTTGACACCTGCACTGTTTGAGCTGCCAGGTAGAGTGGTCACACCACTGAGAAATGGGGCGCACAATTTATTCTTCTGCTAAGAAAACAAAAATTAATCCATCAGCAGGTCTTTAAAAGATTTTGTTTCCATAACCAAAATCAAAAGTAGTGTTGTTTCATCAGTTACTGGGAAAATCTAAAGATGCAATGCCCTGCCTTGCTTTGAGGTGCTCAGTTCCCCCTGGGGATTGCTGTCACCCTTGGACTTGATGGACTCATTTCCTCAGGTGTGGGAGCAGGTTTTTAGCCTTTCAGACGGATGAGGCTGATATTAAACTTCATACCTATTTAAAAGTGATTTCCATGTGGGAATAATCCCAGGTGGGCTTTTCTGAGACTCTCCTGTCTCAGCTGGAAGCCACCCCTGGTGACAGCAGTGCTTGTGGGAGTTCCCAGGAGCTCCTGAGTGTGTGTTTGGGGTTCAGTGGGGCACTGCTGCTCCTGCTTTGAACCCTGGCAGCACAGGCTTTGCCAGGGAATCTGCAGCCAGACTTAATCTTCTCCGTGTTTGTAGCTGCCCTGCTCCACTTTGATGTTGCAAGAAATGTTTTGGAAGCTGGAGTTGCCAAGAGTGAGGAGGTTCTGCCAGGGTCAGCCCAGGGAGACAGGAGCCTGACCACAGCTACCTGTGGATACCTGGGGAAAGGGGGGAAAGACAGGCAGGATTGTGACAACAGCCATTTAATACACCCTCTCAGCTTCTCTCTTGTGTGATGTGGATTTTTAGAGGGGCTGATGGAGTAAATTTTATTTTATTTGTTGTTTTGTTGTTTCTTGGGGTTTCTTTTCTGTCATTTTGGTTTTACCAAGGGCTGAACAATCCCAGCACTGAAAAACAACTTATTTTGCTGACTTACTGTGAAAGTGTTCACAGGGGTTCTTGGGTGAGGGAAGAGACGAGGATCTGACTCCATGTTTCAGAAGGCTTGATTTATTATTTTATGATATATATTACATTAAAACTATACTAAAAGAATAGAAGAAAGGATTTCATCAGAAGGCTAGCTAAGAATAGAATAGAAAAGAATGATAACAAAAGTTTATGGCTTGGTTCTGTCTGAGCTAGCTGGGCTGTGATTGGCTATTAATTACAAACATCTAACATGAGCTAATCAAAGATTTACCTGTTGCATTCCACAGCAGCAGATAATCAATGTTTACATTTTGTTCCTGAGGCTTCGCAGCTTCTCAGCTTCTCAGGAGGAAAGATCCTAAGGAAAGGATTTTCCATAAAAGATGTCCGTGACAGACTTCCCTGTGAACAGAGCAGAAGCAGAGTGCCTCTTCTCCAGGAGAAACTCCCCAGCAATGCAGAGCTGCTTGCAGTGGAGGGGATTGCTGGAAACCCCCTGTGCTCTGTGCGAGGGCTGGGATCAGCAGCGCGTCAGAGAAATCGCAGTCGAATTCAAAGAAACCACTTGTTGTTTTTTTGTTTAAAAAAAAAAAAATAAAAAAAATCAATCCTGACCCTTTTGCTATTCTAGAAGCCCTTGTGCTGCCAAACCACATAAATAGCTTTATGGGGTAAATGGTGATGGGAGCTGTGAGCTGCCAGCCTTGGCCTCAGGTGCCTGTTTTGTGCTCCTGTGATCCCACCGGGATCAAACCACGGAGCGAGGGGCTGGGGGCTCTGTGTGCCCCCCGTGGGCTGTGCTGTGGATGCTGAGTTTCTCTGGCAGTGCTGCTGTCCCTGAACTCCCGTGTGGTGACTCTTGGTGTCACCCGGGGTCGATGGCCCCGGATCAATGCGGGGCTCGGCCAACGGGAGCGGCCGGAGATGGGAAACGCGGCCCCGGCTGGGAGATCTGCTCAGAGATCTGAGGAGGGCAGCTGGATTCTTTGTCTGCTGCTGGAAAGGTGGTTTAGGCAGCTCTGATCAATTGACAATTCTTCAGGCAGGAAACCCTTAAAGCCTGGTGGTGATGTTAAAATAATCCATTGAGAATTGTATTTCGCTCTTCTGTTTCGGCATTCAAAACTTGCACTTTCTACTCAAGCGAGGCTTAACC
>NC_080600.1:7012540-7052938 GCF_027887145.1 Ammospiza caudacuta | reverse complement strand
TGATTTCCACTTGTTCAGAACTGCAAGACAATGTTTCTCTCCTGAGCTTATCCAAAACAGTTCCCTCTCCCTGGAATTGCTATTATTTTGTTGGTTTGATGGAAAAAAAATTAAAATCAATATGATATGACTTGAATTGATGACTTTGGGATCATTAAGGGATCAGGGATCATTAATTTGGAGGATTTTGATGAGGTGCAGTGCAGGTGACAGGGCATGGAAGAGCAGATGAGAACATCTGCTGAGCACTCCTATTGCTTCAAAAAAAAGGGTGCAACTTGCCTTGAAGAGTTCCTGGCCTGGATGATGCTTGGAGAATTGAGGAGAAGCTGGTTTGTCCTAAACCCACTGAAATCTGCACCTCACTGAAAAAAAAAAATCTCATTTGAAATGCATTATAACAGGGTTTGAGGGCTCAGAAAAACTTCTCAATTAACTATTAATGATAATAATGAAATACCACACTTGTTTTCACTTCAGTAAGAAATCCTGAATGTTTTCAGAGCAGTTTTCATCCCCAACCAGGTGATGGCTGCTCAGGCTTTAGCTTTTTTTTTTGGGTATTACTGTACTGTTGATTAAAATCACCTAAAATGAAGAGGGGGGGGAAACAAACAAAACAAAAACAAAAAAAAAAAAAAAAAAACCAAAACAAAAAAAAAAACCAACAGGAAAACCTTTGATTTTAAATTAAATTTCTCTTGGACAAGTCAAAACATCCCATTCTCATATTTCCTGTACAGGAATCCCCTGACTTATAAACCAAATTCCCTCATCTTCAGGTTTCCTGAATAGATTTTTAAAAAAAATTTAATTAGGCTGTAACAAACTAACATTTAAAGAAGAAACACCCAGAATGTGATTTACATATTTAAATCAAAGTTAGGATTTCCTAGCCATGACCATGGCACTGGGGTTTTCTCCAGAAAACATGGGCTTCATTGGAGTAATTTCTGCACGTCCCTGAGATTTATGCTGGATATTGGGAAAGGTTTCTCCACAGAAGGGTTGGTCAGGCATTGAACAGGCTGTGGTGGAGCCACCATCCCTGGAAGTGTCCAAAAAACACATGGATGTGGCACCTGGGGACGCGGGTTAGTGGTGGCCTTGGCAGTGCTGAGTTAAGGGTTGGACTTGATGATCCTGGAGATCTTTTCCAACCTTAATAATTCCACAATTCCTTCTCTTTGTCCCTCTCCTTATCCTCCTTGTCCTTCTCCAGAGAAGGAGAAAATGAGAAGGAGAAGGAGAAGGAGAAGGAGAAGGAGAAGGACAAGGACAAGGACAAGGACAAGGACAAGATCCCCACTTTGAAGGATAATGTGAGCTGTCTGAATCAGCCACATTTTAAAGGTTTTATTTCATTCTAGGAATTAAGGACCACAGCTCTGTAAATCTCTCTTTGACTTGTAACACTTTACATGCCTATTCATAGTATCAGCGTCAGGTTTTGGGGTAGTTCTTTTTTCCTGGTATATTCCCAGATCTTCTTCTGGGCAGCCATTTCCCCTTCCTGGCTCATATTGAATGAACATTTTTTTACAATGCTTCTTTCATCTGATTTTTAAAAATGCTTTGATCAAAATCTCCCTTCTGAGAACTGAATGTGGTTTGAATCACCAAGCCCTGGCTCTTGCTAATAAAAGGAAAGAACTGACTTATAATGACTTTGTTGGTGCTTGTGTGATCCAAAAAGGAATCACTGGGAATATACCTGCAAGTACCAGAGGCCCCTTAGTGCTTATTCTTTTTCCATGCTTTATTTTTTCCCCTACTTTTTTTTTTTTTTTTTTTTTTTGTTAGAATTTTTGTGGAGTCATCTGAGAAGCTTTGCTGGGTTTTATTCTCAAAGAATACAAATTTATCTGACTGCTGCTCTCTTTTCTCGGGGGATATCCTGTGTGAAATGAAGATTTTTCACAGCAAACCTCTGCACAAATATCTGTCCACAAACGCTCAGGTTTTGAAGCAGCTCCAGGGCGATGCTCATGAACATTTCCATCTTTCAGCCCAGGAATACCCTTTTTTCCCCACACCAAAACTTACATGGAAAAGATCACTGCAAGGCCACGCTGGGGTGGTGAGATAATCCCAGGATGCCCTGATTCCAAAAGGGAAGAGCAAGCCGAGGAAGGTGTGTGTGCAGCGAGAACCCCAACGCGCTCGGCCCCACGTGAAAACTGGGATCCAGGGAAAGTGGGATCCAGGGTGCTCCGAGGCTCAGGACAATCTGCTTTGTGTTTTCCCAGGCTGGGGAAGTGCAGGGGCAGCTGCTCTTCATTAAAAGTGCTGTTCTGGGCTTGGTACAGGTAGTGTGTTTTCACTCAGTAGCTCTGGCATGCAAATCTTATCTCGTGAAATAAGAATTTCAGGGGAGAACACGTCAGCTCTCTCTTTGTGGGTGTCCCATGTTGGGGAATGCACTGGAGATGCATCCAGGCTGGCAGAGATCTTCCCTGTGCCCAGGAATTTCACCTGCAGCCTGGATTAGTTTGCTTCAAACCCTTCATGCCTCAGCCAAAGCTGAGTGTGGTCAGAAGCATCCCTGAGCTTGGACACTGTGGAAAACTCTTACTCACCTTCAAATCCTCATCTCAGGTTGTGCCCATCCCTTCTTTTCACTTCTGCCTTTCCCAGAGCCTCCCTTCAACCCTCCTCTACACTCCCATCCTCTCTTGGTGTAGCCGTGAGGGAAAAAACTGTGGTTTTCTGCCTTTTTTCCCCCTCTTCAGACACCATCTACTCCATGCAGCTCCCTTGGTCCTGCCCTTGAACAATGCTGCAATTAACCGAGTGTGGGAATGACGACGCGGCTCATTTGAGGTTTTGTTTCCACTCAGACCAGAGTTAATCTCCCTGTGACTTCCAACATTTCTCCTTCTGATGAATTGTTAATTTTCTGATTCTGGATGGTTTCTAAGAATAGCACTTTGGGTTCTGTACAAATTTGCTGTTGTGCTTTGATTCATTGCACTTAAAGACGCTGTTGTCATTCTCCCAAGTGTTGGCACGCAGTATTTGACAATCTTCAATGGAGCAAATTCCTGGAATATAAGAACAAGGCCTCACGCTTTGATTGAATTTCCTTTTTTTTTTTTCCCCTTTCTCTGCAGATGCAGAAATGGATGTTTATTTTTCATTAGCATTGCTGCAGGATTTTTGAAGGCGTGTTCCCTTCGCTTTTCGGGCCGACTCCTTTTCCGGCCCTTGAGTTTGCCGAGGCTCTCTCGGCTTTTGTTCTCTGGGGATGTCATTCCCGTCGGAAGCACGGCCATGGCCTGCCTGTCTCATGTGGTTTCCACAGCAGGATGAGGTGGTGGAGCTGGGAGAGCCGCCTTGGGATGAGGCAGCAGACAAAGTAACATTTAAAGGAGCGACACCCAGAACGCGATTTACAGATTTAAATCAAAGTTAGGATTTCGTAGCCATGACCATGGCACAGAGCAGCACTGGGATTTTCTTCAGAAAACATGGACTTCCTTGGAGTCATTTCTGCATCCATCCAACTTCAGGGCTGCAGTGGCTGCCTTGAAGGCAACTCCATGTGTGGGGTGAGGCCAATGCAAACATTCCAGCCAGTATCACCTGATGTGGATTTTTCCTTCATTACCTTGGGGTTTTGCCATTTTTAAGGCAAGTTCTCCTCATCTTTCCCCCCACCTGGAAGCGCTGGGGCTCTGGGGTAACCTCAGGCTCCTGAGATGCTCCTGGTGGCCTGGAGCTCCCAGCCAGCCCCACCCAGCCCGTGGTGCCTTTGAACTGGTTATAAATAGCTCGAGCTCCATGTGCACCCCTGGCACGAGCTCTGGTGTCACCCCTGCCATCCATCACTGCTCAGGGCCCTTATGAAATCCAGAAGAGATCCTGACATGCGATTTTCCCGCTCTGTCACAGGGGGACTGGGAGATTTGGGGGGGGGGGGGGGGGGGGTGGTGGTTTTGGTTTGGTTTTTTTTTTTTTTCTTCCCTTAGGAAAGCAGGCGAGCGAACTGGCAGAGCTCCTGCCACAAGGAATGAATTTGCACACACACTTTGATCCCTTTTATGATTTTTTTATTTGTGTTAGCCACATCCTCTTCGCTGCACCACTCAGCAAAAGATGCTTTAAATTAGATGGGGCTTGGAAAAGGCTCTGCCCGTGGCTGCCTCCCCCCCTTGCCTCGCCTGCCCCCGAGGCCTCGCATTGGTCTGGTAGCCAGAGCCTTGCCTAACATGAAGCTGGCACCAGCCAAAAGGACGATAAATAAACGTCCAGGAATCTTGTTTGTCATATTTAATCCATCACATTTCCCAAACAGCCCGCTCCAAAAATGCTGCAGCAGTGTTTACATCATCCTGATTGAAGGCTACATCCGTGCATGTAAATGCCCTCGCTGGATGTAGCTCCGGTTTCACACGAAGGCAGCCCCAACCAGAGGGGAAAAAAGTAACAAACCCACTTTTGCATTTCTTCTTCTCCCATCCCTGCCCACTCCAACCACCCAGCATCTGCACACTCAATTTTTTTTTTTTCCCTTCCTTTTATCAAGTTTTCTGGTGGCCACTGCCCGATTCTGTGATTTCCTGTGAAATGAGCAAGTGGAATTCATTTGGAGACCACGAGGAGAGGGCTGATCCCTGTGCCAGGGCAAGTGGCACAGTGCAGCCTGGAAGGGTTTGGCATGGCAGGGGCACTGGGGCTGGGAGCATCAATTTTCCCAAGTGGGGAAATTCATGGGAAACCACTCCAGGCCACTGTGAATGGGAGATCCTCCACACTTTGGAGGTGTGAAGGGAAGAGGGGAAAAGCTCTTTTAGCACCAAATCAAGGAACAGGAGATGGTCACTGACCCCACATGAAGGCATTCAGCCCAGGCAAGGGATCATTTCAGCACCTGGAGTGGTGGAAGGTGTCCTTGCCCATTGGAATGAAATGGGCTTTGAGGTGCCTTCCAGCCCAAAACATTCTGGGCTTTTCTTATTCTGCAGTGGTGGAGCTCAGAAAGGACCACAGAGGGTCCCACATGCCACATGCCACTCCACAAAACACCCCCCAACAGTTCCAGCTCTTCAACAGAGCAAACAACTAATAAAAAATAAAATTAAAATAATAAAATAAAAGGATACTCAACCAGCTTGAGATCAGACGGCAGTTTGTCTCATCAAAAATGACATTTTCTATGTTTTCTTCTTTCTTCCATGAGCTTTTCCTGTTAAAAGGAAGACAACCACAACTGTCAATTTCCCTTCTCACCTTCCCCTCCACCAACTTTATTTTGTCCCATGGCCAGAATCACTCATCACGCTGGATGCAATTCATCCACTGTAAATTGCATTTTGCTGTGGGAAATGTCACCCTGTGCTGCTTCCAATGCTGTCCAGAGGCTGGATTTCTAAAAGAACTGGAGACAGACAGTGTAGAAGTGAAAACCTTTGAAAAGCAGGGCTCTGGCTTGGATGTCCCCTTGGATTTGGGGATGGCTTTTGAACCCTCGTGGTTGAAAATCTCCAGCCCCAAAAGCAACAGCACCTGTTTCATCCAGCCAAGCATCACAGACATTTCCCAGGTGGCTCCTTGCACTCCCTGGAGTAAAAACAAGACTGTCAGGTGATGCATCACAGAAAAATCAGTGTTTTGTCTGCCAGAAAATACCCACGCATTTATTTATAAGTGCTTTTAGCACCCCTAACTCTGAAATTAGTGGTGTCAGACAGACACTGCTTCCTCAAGCAGCAGCAACCTGTACAAATTCATAAAAAAGTTTTTCATCCCTGTAAAAAAAAAAAAAAAAAAAAAAAAAAAAAAGAGCCTGTAAACCCACTTTTCCCCTTCCTCCTTCACCTCCTGCCTACTCTGAAGCAGGAGCTCCTTCTGGCCTCCAGATGTCAAAACCCACGAGCTCTTCCCCTTTTTTGCTATTTTTGCCTCACGCTTTGATCTTTAGCCACGGCTGCCCCGGGAAGCGGGGAGGGAGGAACTCAGGGTTTGGGGCTGGGGGTGCTGCTGTGCCCCCCCTGAGGCTTCACCCCCTCGCTCCCCTTTGCCTCCCAGAGGGAAATGCACCCCAAAAAACAGCAGGGTGGAGAGGGAGGGAAGGGCGCGGTGATGGGCAGCGTGGGCATGGCTGGGCACAACAGGGGCAGAAGGGCCTTTATTTTATTGCCAAAAAACCCCAAAACAAAGCACCAAAACCTGCCTGGGGGCTCAGCACTGAGGGATGAGAGGGGATGGGTCCTGTGTGGGGTGGGAGGGAGTTTGAGCCATTATTTTGGGCCAAAATGGGATGCAGGGACTTGATGGCGACCTGGCCTTGAGCCGCAGGGAGCTGGAGGCGCAGAAGGCAACAACCCTCAGCCACTGCCTGCCCCAATCCATCTCACCTCCTTCAGGGACCTCCAGGCACCCCTAAAAAACATGGAATTCCCTTCCAAAGGCAGCTGAGTCGTGCCCAGAGCATGACTCTGTTATAATTCACTGCCTGATCAATGGGCTGCATCACCCCGTGCTGTCTTAGCCCCACCAACGCTTTGCAACCCACCCTCTCTCCCATCAAAATGGATGAATAAATCCTTTCCGTGCCATCACACACCAGAAAAATGAAATTATGCTGCCAGTGGGACTCATCTCTGGAGCAAAGGAAGCAATCTTGCAGCTGGAGAGTCAATGTCCAGTTGGAGAGTTGTGAATATCTTCTTTTTGCTTGCCTGCCAAAGTTTTATTGTTGTGATGGGTAATATCAGGGAGCTCTCACAGCACAGCTCAGCTCTCACTCAGCAACTGCAGGCTGGCAAAATATTGCCCAGAGGATCATGTGGCTTGATGCTTTTATTGCCAAAAAAATCCCCCAAAACAAAACACCCAAAACACACACAAAAAAAAAAAAAAAAACAAAGGAAAATTTGATGGGTTTAAAAAAACTGTGGAGACAGGAGGTGGAAAATAATGTTTGTGACCAAAACAAATCAAATCCCATCAGGCTTTTGCACAAATTCTGCATCCTATGTACTCCTGGATGAGAGTTTGGGGTGAGGAGCTGCCTGTATTCCAAGGAATGCCTGGACATGGCACTCAGTGCTCAGTCACAGACTGGGCTCAATGGACTTGGAGGGCTTTTCCAACCTCAGTGATTCTGGGATTTGATAAAATGGGTGTCGCAGACATCTTCTCATGAAAAATCATTTCCTGAGGATTTTTCCTCCTGAGAAGCTGAGAGGCCTCAGGAACAAAATGTAAACATTGGTTATCTGCTGCTGTGGAATGCAACAGGTGCATCTGTGATTGGTCTCATGTGGATGTTTGTAATTAATGGCCAATCACAGCCCATGTGGGTCGGACAGAGAGCCCAAGCCACAAACCTTTGTTATCATTCTTGCTGATTCTATTCTATTCTTAGCCAGTCTTCTGATGAAACCTTTTCTTCTATTCCTTTAGTATAGTTTTAATGTAATATATATCATAAAATAATAAATCAAGCCTTCTGAAACATGGAGTAAACATTCTCATCTCTTCCCTCATCCAAGAACCCCTGTGAACACGGTCACAGATGGATGCCTTGTGATGGACACCCCAGTGCAGTGTCCCCTGGCTCCCAGGGATGATTCACAAGGAAAACCACTTGAGTTTGTGCTGAATTTGCCTTGCCTCTGCTCCCCAGCCCCACCTGGCTCCCAGCCACGCTCACTTGGCTGCTCCTTGTGACAACAGCAGAGCTTGGACAGGCACAGAGCCCCCTCTGCCACCTCCTCGTCTCCAGAGGAGCTCACCTTCACCTGGAGAGCAAAGTGCCACACCTTGGGAATGCTGCCAGCCTCCTCCTACCTTCTACTGGGTGTTTTGGGGTCTAAAAACCCAAACCCAGTGCCACCATCACTCAGACAGGTGTTTCCTCTCTATGCGCACAGAAGCAAACAGTGCCCAGCGTGGCACTGAACCTGCTGGCTGCTCCCTGCTCAAAAGCTTCACTTCTGCCCCGAGGTGCTCACAAAAGCAAGGCCACGATGATGATGCACATTACAGGCAGAAATCTCCTCTCCTGCAGCTGCAGCCCCTCTGTGCCCCTTGCACAGGGATCAGAACCCGCTGCCTCCAAAGGAATTCCTGCATCCCCACGGGCTGCATAGCTGTGGCTGCTCAGTATTCCCAATTTAGGCATTGGCAGAGACAAAGAGCGAGTGAGGCTAAGAGCACATATGCTGAGAAAGGCAGTGCTGAAGGGTATCCCACCCTCCATTTAAACAGGAGAGCTAAAACATCTCCTCTGTACACAGGCACATATGTCACCGCGCTTAGGCAAACGTGAGATCCACAGACCACGGAGCATTTGTTTCTCCTGTGCCCCTGTGTCAGGAAAAAGCACTGATGCCTTCTGGGAAACGTGGAGAAAATGTAAATATTTGGTTCCAAAGCAACGCAGTTTGTCACTGTGCTTTTCTGACTTCCCTGCAGCAAATCAGCGAGGGGAAAAAAAATAAATAAATCTGATGCTTCTGCTGCCTCCATGTCCAAGCTCATTCTGTCCCTTTGGAGCAGGTTCACACAGGACTTTTTGTGCTTTACAAATCACAGAATCACAGAATTAGGGACCTTAAAGCTCACCTTCCACTGTCCCAGGCTGCTCCAAGCCCCATCCAACCTGTCCTTGGGCATTTCCAGGGATCCAGGGGCAGCCACAGCTGCTCTGGGCACCCTGTGCCAGGGCCTCCCCACCCTCACAGGGAAGAGTATTTTCCTGATATCTCACTTGAATTTCCTCTCTTTAGTCTGAATTTCCCCTCTTTCAGCCTGAATTTCTGCTCTCTCAGTCCCAATTTCCCCTCTTTTGCTCTGAATCATCGATTTCTCAGTTGAATTACCAGTTCACATTGCCTTTGCAGTAAAATTACCTCTGCCCAAGCTGATTTCCAGGGAAAGGGCTCTTGAGGAGCACCAAGGACACCAGAGGGACAGGTGATCCCACACTGCAAGTGGCTCAGCATGTGAGAAGATAGAGAGATGCTCCATGAAGCTGATGGTCCCCTCCATGGGGAGACACCTCTGGAGTGGGAATTTCATCAAAAATATCACAGCAGTCCAAAAAAACCTTAAAATTTTGCCATGGAGATGGTGGGATCAGACCAGCTGCAAACCACTTCATTAATGTGCATAGATTTAATTAATTAACAAGCTCCCCCAAACTGCCCTTTATGGGACCCTCCTGTATTATGTGATATATTTTTATTTGCCACAAAGAAAAAGCTCTTGCCCCCAAGAGTTTGTTATTCCCTCAGTGGCTCTCTCCAAGTGCTGAGGATGTAAAAGGAGACATCCCAGCAAGGGCAGCAGGAGGGCATCAATTTCTCCAGTTTATTTTTTCCCCTTGCTTTTTCCTCGCTGGAGAACTGGCTCCAAGCTGGTGGCACCTGTGACCTGAGGGTCTGATGTGTCACAGAGAGGTTTTAAAGCAAATAACGAGCCGTGTGCAACAGGTTTTGGAGAATGGGGAATTGGAGGCATGAAATTTTTGTTGGAGGGAAGATCTGAGCCTGAAAGGCAGGATCCCTGCTACCAGTGGGTGGGGTGTAAGTCTCCAGTGGGAAAGGATTGCTGACCACCCCCTGCTCAAGGTGTTTGGCACAGGGGCACAGGTGACCAAAAGAAAAAAGAGAATCCATGTAAACACTCACCTCAAACACACTTTTTTCCCAGAGATTTCTCTTCTCTCCAGGTGGAGGTGACACCCAGTGGTTGCTTGCCACAGCATGGATGGGTGGTTTCTCTGGGACACCCAGTAATCCCTTGGGATGAGGGTGAAAACGCACGTGGGAATATTTGCTCTGAATTCATGGGCACCACTAAAGCTGCTGGGGGAGGAAAGGCAATCAGGGCAAACACTGAGAAGTGTTCCAGCATTCCCATTCCTCCACCTTCCACCCCAGGGGCAGGGGGAACACTCTCCCTCATGTCCTGCCAGGAAAAGGGATGGCTGTAAAGCTGCTGAGATCATTTGCAGTTCCTCCACCTCCATCCCCCCCCTCCATTTCCAATCTGCAAACCTCATCCCTGCTCCCCTGTCAGAGACTAGGAAACAGCTTGGGTTAAATTAGCGTGGAAGCTGGAAAGCCTGGGATTGGAATCATTTCCCTGCTGCCCTTCCAGGGGCTCCGAGGGGAAAAGCCCCCAGGCACAAGCAGAGAATGAGATCTCCTGCCAGCTCTTCTCCTTGCTCACACCTCTGGGATCTGCTTTAGCACTTAGGTGCAGGGGGGAGAAGGTTGTTTTTCTTCCCTTCAGCCTTTGTAAATGGACTTCCAGATCCTCAAAAAAAAAAAAAAAAAAAAAAAAAAAAAGAGAAATTGGCTCAGGCAAAGGCAGGAGGTGAAAGGCACCACTTGGCAGGTGGAGGTGTCGCTTCTCCCATCACTCCTTTGGTTTTTTGTTGCTAAAGCAACCCCCTCCTGAAGGGAATGGTGAAATGCTGAATGGAAGATGGAGAGGGACTCTTTGGACAATGGCCTGGAGGAACAGGGCACAGGGAATGGCTTCCCACTGCCAGAGGGCAGGGTTAGGTGGGATACTGGGAAGAAATCCTTCCCTGGGATGGTGCTGAGGCCCTGGCACAGGGTGCCCAGAGCAGCTGTGGCTGCCCCTGGATCCCTAGAAGTGCCCAAGGCCAGGCTGGACAGGGCTTGGAGCAGCCTGGGACTGTGGAAGGTGTCCCTGCCCATGGCACGGGGTGGATGGGATGAGCTTAAACTCTCTCTTCCAACCCAAACCATTCTGGGATTTTATGATTCTGTGCACTCCTGGCCTCCAGGATTATTTTCTTGAAGTGGCACAACACATCCTGCATGTTTTGGGGTTGAATATGGGGTTGAATATAAGCAGGCTTGGGAACACAGAGGAACCAAAGGGTGCTGAGTAGGTGCAGTTATGCTTCAAAATGCAGCTGAAGGTTTCCCAAAATCCTGTGTGAGGAGCCATTCCTGCATGGATGGGCCATTCCTGCGTGGATGGGCACTTTGCTGCCCCACAGCCCAGGAAAAAGCCCTTTTCCCCACCTTTCAGGACTCCAGCAGGACCAGCTCTGCCTGTTAATCCCCAAACCAGCCTTCCCTCCTGATGAATAGGAGGCAATTCCAGCACTCTGGCAAAGCCGCTTGGAGAGAGGTGATGGAGCCCTAAGGCTGCTCCTAAATCTGTCACACAGCACGTGCTCCTTCCCTCAGCACTTACATATTGATATTGCTGGGGGAGAAAAGAGAAAAAAAACACCAAAAAAAGCAGCCCTGGCTGTCCCTGTGGATCCCAGAGGAAATGGTTTTATGGGACTCTGGTGGATGCAGAAAATAACTTCCACTTAACAGCAGGCGCTGGCTCAGTGTTTGCTGGCCCGAGACAGATCAAACACTTCAGAGCAATTCCCAAGTTATTGGTCCTCCAGCTCAGGGGTTCCCAGCCAAATCTTTATCCTCTGCTCCTAAAAGCTGGTTCTACTTTAATATTGGGGAATAATATCCCTTAAAACATGCATTTATGAATGAGCAATACTTTCCTCATCTCCGCGCAAACCCGGCACCGGGCTGGAGGCCAGGATGCAGCAGCAGCAGCAGCATCTCCTGCAAGAAAAGGTGCTGGGTGGTGGTGGCCAGGCCCCTCAGGTGCTTTGGGGATCATATCCAGTCTGCCCCTGTCACCTTTGCAAGCTGGGCATGGGGAAAATCACCCAGCCGTGATGTTTGGTTAATGAGCATCAGTGGCTGTGTGAGGACATTTTCAGTTCCTGTGATCCTTCATCCCCCATCATCCAACCAACCTGTAGGGATGGGATCTCATCCCCCATCATCCAACCAGCCTGTAGGGATGGGATTTCATCCCTCATCATCCAACCAACCTGAAGGGGTGAGATCTCATCCCACATAATCCAACCAGCCTGTAGGGATGGGATTTCATCCCGACACATCCAACCAGCCTGTAGGGATGGGATTTCATCCCCCAGGCCAACCAGGCTTGGACAGGTGAATGGACACTGCAATTTCTGGGTGCAGCTTGGGTGGACTCTGCATTTTTGAGAACAGAAATTATATCCAGGCTGGATGAAAGGCTTTGGTGGCCAAAGCCTTGGGGCTTTGGGAAGGAGCATGTGCAGCCCAGGGGAAGAAAAACAGCACAAGGTAAATGGAAAACTCTCACCCAGGGCTTTGCTAATCAGCACCAGCTGGAGCTCTGCTAATATTTTGATAAAGTCCCGTTTTCTCTCCAGAACAGAAACTTTTCAGAGATTTTTTTTTCCCTCCCCCACCCTTTCCCTGCCCTTTCCTTCTGTCAGGGTTCTGGCACGGTGCAGAGGGGAACACGTGTAGCAGACAGAAATGCTGGATGAAAGGAGAGAGGAGGAGAGGAGGGTGCGAAATCCCTCATCTCCATCAGCACTTCAAAACCTGGATTGCATTCCCTCTGTCCCCTTCTCCCTCCCTCCATCCCATCCCATCCCATCCCATCCCATCCCATCCCATCCCATCCCATCCCATCCCAGGCTCCCTCAGCCTCCCTGTCCCAGCACTGGAGGGGAGCACAGCACACACAAACCCAAAGGATGGAGGATTCTCCTTAAAAATCTGAGGAACCAATCCATTCCATATTCCATGCTGGATTGCTCCTCCCAGCCAATGCCTAGAGAAGCTCTGGAAAAGCTGCTGGGCTTGGTCATCCCAAAATCCAAGGGAAGGAGATTCCAGGGGTCAAACCCAAGGGAGATTTCAGGAATACATCAGTTTAATGCTGAATGAATGTGTGAAAACAGGAAGGAAAAAAAGAAATTATGTCAATGTCAACAGATTGGATTTGGTGACGTTGGAGGTTCTTTTCCAGCCTGAAGAATCCCAGTATTTCAATGTCCCTCCCAGGGAGCATGAGGGGTTTATTTTATTTAACCTGGATAATAAGGCAGATGTCCACACTGTGCCTCACTTCAGCTAGATCTAAACCAGAAACAAATGTATAAATGGGATGAATGAATGTGTGGAGTGTACCCTGATCCAGGATGTCTGATTGAGGCAAGAAAGAGCCCCTGACTCTTTATTTAAAAAAAAAAAAAAAAAAAAAAAAAAAAAAAAAAAAAAAAAACCAAACATTTTACCATTTGAGGGAGCTGCTTTTTAGATGGAAAATGGGTATTCTCACATAAAGAAAGGATTTTCAGAACACAACAACTTCAACTTCTGTAGGGAAGGGTAAACCACAGGTGAGAAAATATGGCTGGAAACAGGTAGAATGTAGGAAAATGCAGGAAAATGCAGGAAAATACAGGAAAATACAAAAAAAAAAAAAAAAGTCATGGCTCTGCCTCCTAGTTTGGTGCCCAGAGGGATGGGGAAAAGAAAAGCATCTTGGGGAATTCTGAGTGTTTGGAAGAAAGATACACACTCAGATGCCTTGGAAAGCTCCAAGCAGTAATTCCAGGGTGGAACAAAGATCAGGCTCAGGAAAGAAGAGGGAGATCAGGCTTGGGAAAGAACAAAAGTGGGGTGAAGCAGAGCAGCAGAGGCTGCTCAGGTGAAGATCAAAGGAGAAGGGCAGCTTCAGGGAGGCACCTCTGGAGCCAGGGATGTCTCTGGCTGCCCTGGCCTTCCCTGCACAGGTGTCCCTCTGTTTGGACAGCTGTCCCTGTCCTGAGGGGTCAGTGCTGGTGGCTCGGAAGCTCCCGGGGCTCTCCAGGGCAACCTGGAGCCTGTGTGTGTGGTCAGGGCTCCTTCCTTCCCTCCCAGAGGCAGGGATTGAACAGAATACAGCTGAGGAACTCGAAATGCTCCAGAAGGAGGAGAAATGGGAGCTGGGAAATCAGCACTGCGGCTGCCCAGGGCACCAGCATCAATCAATAGGGTTTGTTTTAATTTTTAAAGCAGAAATTAGGGATGTAGCTGCACTTAAAGCCTGTCCCAAAAGTCTTCATCCTTTCTGAAGCTGAAAAGGCAACCAGAGCACGCCAGATGCCCCCAGCTCACTCCAGGGCAGCAAAACCAGGAGAGAAGAGCCATCATTCCACAGGAGTGAAGGGTTTGTCCCCCCGTTTGTCACCTGGGTTGACATCTCAGGACAAACATCTCACACTGGCTGCTCACCTTCCTGAAGACCAGAGTGTCTCGGTTCGGAAAGACAGGAGTCTGCTAAGGAAGGCAGGAGCCTCCCCTGAAATGGAGAATGTAAACCCTCCCCACCCCTCCCAATTCCTATCAATTTTAAATTAAGGGGCTCTCAGGCAAAGAATATGGGAGCAGGAAATAACAGTTCTTTAATAGGGAAAAGAAAAAAAATGAAGGATAAAATAAACAATGCAGTACACTAGAACAACAGTGACAGAGTCAGAACCCAGCCTGACACCCTGTGGGTCAGGCTGTTGGTGGCAGTCCCATTGGAAATGTGGCTGCAGCCCTCCTGCAGTGTCAGGGGTGGTTCTGTTGGAGCAGGGGGATCTGTAGAGAAGGATGTATGCTTCCTCTGAAGATCCAGTGGAAGGAGAGGCAGCTGCTGTTCCTCTGGGGAATCCCGTGGAGAAAGCCGTGCTGGTGTCTCACAAACCTCTGGATTATATCTGGGTAGCAATGCTTGGCTCCTCCCTCTGGGCTCACATCTCCCAATGGGATGTTCTAGTTCTTATCAGCCATGCAGTGACATTCAATAGTCTGTTATCAGCAATGTCCCCTCCCCAGGGAGGTGTGAATGTGGTCACTCAGAGAGAGAGATAAAGCAAACTGCCCACTTGACAAAGGTGATCTGCCATACAGATGGGAATGGAAAACATCTTGCATTGCAATCTTCAACACACAGTTGCCTTCTGATCCTCCTGAGCCCAGCTCAGCTCGTGAGGCCACAGTGTCTCTGACTGAGACTCCTGTCACTCTTCTAATTTCCCTCAGCACTTTGCCCTGCCTTCAAATCTTTACTTCACTTGTTGGGTTTGGCACCTCCTTTGTACTATTTTTGGAGGAGTTCAGAACACGTTTCTGACTTTGGCCATCTTCTTCCTATAATTATTAATAATATTTTTCCTTCCAGACACTGGCCTCGTTCCCACGTTGGCTGCAAGGCTTCAATAGTCATTTAATTCAGCCTTCCTCTCATTCCAGGAGCACCTTCTCACAGCACTGCTAATGAGGTAAACCCATGGAAAATAAAAACTTGGGTACCCAGGAGTTGGGAAAGCACCTTGAAGTATGTCCCCAAGTATGTTCTGTCCCATAAATGCTTCCTCTCCCTCTTCCATGTGCCTGGTAGGACACAGGGAGATCCCTAACACCTCTGAAGGGTTAAAATGCAATATTCCTCCCTCAAAATCTGGGATCTGGCAGCCTCCTGCAGTGGGCTATCCATGTTCTAACATGACGGATCTCTTGGCTGGATCACACCTCCCACATTTGGGACCGGCCAAGGGTTCACCTTTGGATCCCCAGGAGCCAAGAGAGGTTCCAAGGAAACAAGAGGAGACCTCATACAACACAGGGAGGTCCCCAGCATCTCAGAAGGGTTAAAATACAATTTTTACTCCCTGAAAAGCTGGGATCTGGCAGCCTCTAGAGGGGGACATCCATGTTAGAGCAAAAAGGATCTCCTGAACAAGCCTCCCTCATTTGGGACCAGCCAAGGGTTCCCTTTTGGAGTCCCAGGAACCAAGGGAAGACCTGAGGTCCCAGCAAGGCAAAAAAAGAGGAAGGGACAATGGAAATAAACAGGAAAAAAAGTCTGCAAAAGGCAATAGGTGTTCCTGAGCCTGACAAATATGACAAATATTCCTTCTCCTCTGTGGTACTGGCACTCTGTCTCCTCTCCTTCAACCCTGAGACTGAAACATTCCCAACCCACACCCTTCCCTCAGTTCCCCAGAACTCCCCACCTTCCCTCCTCCCAAACTTCCACCTTTTCTCCTGCCTCTGTGTGTGTGTGTCCTTACACACAAAATTAGCAAGCAGCATCTTGGGGGAAATATCCTAAAACCATTTTAAAGGGATTGATGGGAAGATAAGGTCCTTGCCAAAGGAGCACGAGCCAAGTGATGTTATTCCCAACAGGCTTCCCAGAGGCAGGGAAGTGCTTTCAGCAATGAAATAACACAGCCTGTGTTGGGACCCCCTCCCACCTTCCCTGGATCAATCAGCACGATATCTTAAGGCACCCGTGGGTTTTTCCAATAATGAAACAAGGAAAACTTTCATTTTGGGCACCTGGGGTTTGACACAAGGCAGGCTCCTACCTCCACAGAAAGGCAGCACAGTGTAACTGGGTGAAAATTCCTTTGTTTGTTTGAGTTTGATATTCCTGCCTGCTCTGCCAGAAGCTTTCCTTGCCCTCCACAGCAAGTGCTGTTACACAGGACATCAATTAAACAATCCAAGGGGATTTACCCCACTGAGTGAAAACAAGATGAAATTCAGGTTCTTCCCCATTTGAGCTCGAAACGAAGCAAATTTTGCCTTCTCTTTGGGGTGAAACTGAAGCACAAAGAAAAACCCGGGGGGCAAGGAAAAGGAAACCAGGTAAGCAGGGTGGCTTTTTTCCTGAACTCACGTCACCCCAAACCACATAAACCAAACGCTGAACTCAGAGCTGAGCTTCAACGTGGCTCCAACCACATGCAATTAGCCCAATTAAAGGAATTTTTTTAAGGCCCTGTTAGGTCCTGCCAGCATTTTAAGTGGGAGCAAACTTGCTTTGCCAGCAGATGTTGCCACTTTTGCAGCGGGGTTGGAGTTTGGGGCCGTGTTCTCGGAAAAGTTGCGTGCTCGGGCCGTGAGGAAAGGCAGGGAAAAGGTTCCCTGTCAAGATGAAATACATTAAAAAAAGCTCACATGCTCCCTGATCGTGCTGTGCCAGGCATCAGGAAATGTGACCAGCTGAAATTGCCTCCCAAAAAATAAAAGCAAGGGGGTGGTGGGACTGCTGGAACCCAGGATTATTGAAAAAGAAAACAAAACCTGGAAACGTTCGCCGAATGAAACCAGATTTTGGTGATTATTTTGTAATTATTCATGGTTGGAGGGAAGGGGAAAAAATCCAGGATTTAAATGGGCTTATTTGTTTGTTTGTTTGAGTCCAAATGCTAATGGTGATGGTTAATGGGAATAAAGAAAAAAAAAGGGAAGAGATGTGCATAATTGGCATGCAGTGCATTAGTTCCCAAGTCAACCAGCAAAACAGGTCTTATCACTGTGGGCCCTGTGTGTGGATTTTATTCCTGAATCTGTCTTTCAAATCCTGGGTGCTGTCCAGGAATTACTCTAATAAAAAAAAATTAAAAGATATCCCGCAGGTTTAGGAAATACATTTCCCTGTACACCATACTCCATCAGTGATGCTGGCATGGAAAACAAGGGAAAAAAGCCCATTTCTTTCTCATTTTTCGTAAGTAAATCGATTTAAGAATGATCCTGGGCTGCTCTGAAATGGCTCTGTGCCCCTTGGAAGTTCTGCCTTCAATCTAAAGGGATCTCAGGAGTCCAGGACTGCTGGTGAGCAACAGAACTGGTGGCTTGACAAGCCCAAGGCAGGATGTGAGGGCTCAAGGTTCCCCTCATGCTCCCTGGCATCCTTGTCTGATGTCTGTGAACATCCAAGGAAAATCATTCTGCAGACTCTCCAGCTGGGCAAAGGTGCTGCTGCCCTTCAGGACAAACCAGCAGGACTGCACACACCAAACACAGAATCTCAAAGTGGTTTGGGATGGAAAGGACCTTAAAGCTCATCCCATTCCACTCCTGCCATGGCAGGGACACCTTCCACTATCCCAGGCTGCTCCAAGCCCTGTCCAACCTGGCCTTGGACACTTCCAGGGATCCAGAGGCAGCCACAGTTGCTCTGGGCACGCTATGGGAACAATTCCTAATTCCCAATATCCCACTTATTCCTGCCCTCTGGCAGTGGGAAGCCATTCCCTGTGTCCTGACTGTTGTCCAAAGCCCCCCCTCCCTCCATGGTCAACAACAAAATCATCAGCTCAGACAATTGTCCTGATGGCTTGGGAGGTGACAGGTCTTCCCAATGTCCATCAGTGATTTAGGAACACACATTCCCCTGACACCTCAGACATTTAAGGACCTCTGAAAGTGCCTAAGCAGGAATGGAAAAGGCCAAAATCTCTCTGCACCTTGGAGCGTGGCCTTGCACTGACTCAGACCAAGACCTCACAAGGTCCCAGATGTGATGTCCCAGACATCCCAAATAGTGGCACAGCCATTCCTGCCCTCTCTTGGCTCCTGGAACAGCAGCCACTGCCTGAGGCTGTTTCTGTTTCCTGTTGGAAGCAGCCCTAGCCGTGAACAAACACCAGGCGTGGGCACTGAAACATCCAAGCTGAGGCTTTTTGGGTTCCTTCCTGAAGATGGGAGCACCGTGCACGGAGCTGCCCGGGGTTACTCCAGACAGATGTGCCAGAGGTCCTGGATCCTTCTGGAGCAGCCCTTGGAGACTTGGCAGCCCAGCTCAGCAGCCCTAAAGTGGTGACATCTTTGAGCAATTCACTCGTCTGGGATGTCTGAAGCATTTTTTCCATCCTGAGACCTCGTCCTGGCCCCTGTGGATTGAACTTGGGGAGGGCAGCATCCTGCTCCTGCAGCATGGCCTGAGGGAGAGCTGGGAACGCAGCCACAGCCAGAGAGAAGGGACAATTCCCTCTGAGCAATGACAAACAGGTACAGGGGTTCATCTTCTGCAGACACGGCCTCTTTCCTGAGGAAGGAAGGACTTCAGGAAGGACTTCAGGAAGGACTTCAGGAAGGAAGGACTTCAGGAAGGAAGGAAGGACTTCAGGAAGGAAGGACTTCAGGAAGGATTTCAGAAAGGAAGGACTTCAGGAAGGAAGGAAGGACTTCAGGAAGGACTTCAGGAAGGAAGGACTTCAGGAAGGAAAGAAGGAAGGAAGGAAAAGGACAGTTTTGGGGGAAAGACTGCAAAAGCCTGCTGGGGCGGCAGGTGCTGACCACGGGAGCAGCAGCCTCCTCTTCTGTCCCTGCCCAGGGGACATTGCCTGCTGCACCAGGAATGCTCCATGCTTCCAAAGGGATCCAGACTCACCTGATGATCCTGACTGGTGGGCAAGATCGCCTTCAGGCCCATTTTGATGGGGGCACTTTAACAAACCTTGCAGCTGCCAGCAGGCACTGGCATTAGCTGGATTTAGGGCCAAGCTTTATCTGTTGCCTGCAATTCTAATTTGTGGCTCAAAGGCCATAAAATTCCAAGTTTTCCAGGCAGGGAGAAAAAAAAAAAGTGACGATTGACTGTTACTGCTGCCTCCTTTATTTCTTTTTTTTTTTTTTTTTCCACTGGAGCTGTTCCTTATGCAGTTGTAACCAAATGGTAACCAAATAGACTCTCTAATGGCCAGAACTGTTTATTCCAAAACAGTATGGATTTTCCATTTGTGATGCAAAAACATAGGGTGTCACTTTCCCTGCTTGGCATGAAGCAAGGTCAAGCTTTGGGGATGCAGAGAGGATCCTGAGGAAAACTGTCCCTGCCTGAAGGAGAGTCCCTGAGAATTAAACTGCCTTTCACTGTGGGTGAATGATGGATTTTTTTAAAAGCATCCCCAGCCTAAGCTGCAAACCAGCCATTGGTTTCTCGAAGTGAGTATTTATTAGACTCCGCACAGCTCAATGCTTTTTATTCCCACTTAAAAATCTGTTTTTCTTGGTCAAGCCTCCATTTACACTGGAAATGGGATTTTGAAAGGAACTTAATCAATAGCACCCAGCCCACCACATGCCAGGGATGCTTCCTCTGTCATTCCCACATGGAATGACAGAGCCCTGCTGAGCTCCACCTGCTTCCACCCTGCAATTTGGGGGCTATGGAGAGAAGTTCCTCTCCCTCCTGATCCAGGAGAAAATTTGGCAGCATTTTAGAACTCCAAAAACAGTTGCAAAGCTGCAGGAATCCAAAGGAAGGTGGGTGGGGGGAAAGACGGCAGCTCAGAAAAATGGGATTTGTCAAGTGTGGGATTCTCCACATTCCCATGATTTCTGAAAGCCTGGAAAACACTGGCATGTTTACCTTGCAGAAGGGGGTAAAGCATCCAGGCTCTGGTGGATTATTCAGTGCAGGTAAGATCAGGGATTTGGGCTTGGATGTCCAGGAAGGTGTGGAGCAACAGGAAAGCAACATGGGAAAGACCCCACAGAAAGGGCACCCTCAGCAGGAGCAAGGGAGATTTGGGGAAGTTTTTTTGTGAGGAGCACCAAGAATGGGAATAAAATGCACAAGAAGAGGGTGGGGCTCCTGGGAAGGAGGCTCAGAGCACATCCCTGGGAATAGGTTAGACCAGGAACGGGGCAAGCATGGGGAGAGCACTGGGCTGGGCTGGGCTGGGCAGAAGAACAGAGTCCAGCCCAGGCACAGCCCAAGGGACCACAAAGCATTTTGGCAAGCAGAGCCTCACCAGGAGCCAAAGGGCAGAGCAGGGAAGCTTCCTTGCAGGCCAATTACCTCGGCAGGAATCTAAAAGATATTCCCATTGCCTGCGAAGCCGCACGCCAAGTCTGGTGTTTGTTTGTGTCTGTGTTTATTTCTCAGAGCGTTTCTTTCCCTGCACCCCAGGGAACTGGCTGGATGCAAGCTCTGGCCTTCTCATGGAATAAGAATTAACTCCTGGATCTTGGCAGCACCGGCAAGAGACCGGCTCCTGCTGAATTGCAGCCCGACGCAAGTCCCATGAGCCACAACAGACCCAAAAATCAAGTTCTGCCTGTCCCTCATCTGCCTGGAGACCCAGAAAGCCCAGGGCCCCTCCGTGCCCTGGTTCTGTGCTGCAGCATGGGGCTCTCAGTGCTGCTTGGGCACCTGCTGTGCCCAGGCCACTCACAACTTGCAGTGCCCATAATCCACGGCTCCTTGTCAACTTTGCAGGTGACCAGAGGGGCGAAAGTCGAGAGTGAAGGGTGCAGCAATAAAGTTTGCAGTTTCTCACTGGGCTTTGGAAGTCCTGAAGCCATTAAAATATTCTGGTACAAACTGGTTTTGCTTCTCCAGCGGGCGACGTCACCTTGCACAAAGGGAGGCTCTGACCCATCCTTTGAGCAGCTACTTCTGCTGCTAGGAGAGGGTGAGTAAGAGCTGAAACACGTGGGGACTTCAGCATTCGGGGCCATTTGGTGAAAAATCCTCTCTCCCCGTCCCCAGTGGGGCTAAACCAACGTCAGTGCTCGGCAGCTGCAGGGAAATGAATCGCTGGGTTGGGTTTCCCACACGTTGCCGGGGTGAATCACAGCCACCAGACGTGGCACTCATCCACGGCAACCAGCCTGGGCTGGGGAGTCTGGGCACAGAGATGTGATGGAAAAACCCTGAGTTCAAGGAGAAAATGGGCCTGGCTGTGCCCAGGCTTGGGTGTTCCCATGGGATCAGAGGCATGTCAAGCTGGGGAGCTCATGGCTCCATCCCCCGTGTGGGATGTGGAAGAGGCCAAGAGGCAGCTTTGGACACTGGGAAGGCAAAATAGTGATGCACTGATGGAGCCACCTGCACAGGGACATGGGGAATCCTGTCAGGAGGAGGGAGCTGTGGGCCTGACCCCTGAGCAGTACTCTGGGCTGTGGAACCAGCTCCATCTGGGAGGAGTGGTGGTCTCAGGAAGCACACGAGATCCATCTGATTTGTAATCTAATCCTCGGGTGACATTCATGGCATGGGAACTGTTTTCCATGGAAACCTATCTGCAGGAGGACAGCCATGCCAGATTCCTTGATTTAATCAGCCCATGCAATATCCTCAGTTATGTTCCAACATCTGACCCCTGCTAACCAGACCGGGCACTTCAAAGCCAGGAGAGTGTTTTTAGTGCCCAGGAAAAGAACCATGGAATCTCCAGAGCTGGAAGGGACCCACAAGGATCACGGAGTCCAACCCCTGGCCCTGCACAGACACCCCAACAATCCCATCCTGTGCATCCCTGGGAGTGTTGTCCAAACATTCCTGGAGCTCTGGCAGCCTTGGGGCTGTGCCCATTCCCTGGGGAGCCTGGGCAGTGCCAGCACCCTCTGGGGGAAGAGCTTTTCCCTTTAGCTGGATGGACACCATAGTTGGGAACCAAAGTGAAAGTCCAGCCAAGGCTTTCCAGTGAATTCTGTGCTGCTTCAGAGTGGACATGATGCATTTTCACCATGATTGTGTGGCATTTTGAATGCGGTCTCATGGGAAGCAAGCAGAAACCTGCAGCTGTTCACAGCAGCACAAAGCTCAGAGTTCCAGAAGTCTGAATGTACAAATAATCTCTAATTCTCCTGGGTTTTTTTTGTTTTTGGACAGCACAGAAATATGGGATTTATGTTTACCTGCACCTTTTGGCCTCTCTTGATGCACAGACACAATCACAGAGGGAAGAGGAACAAGGTTCCCAGCAATGGGAACAGTAAAACTTCCTGGCCTTGTTTGCGTTGGCACAGCGGCTTCTGCTGACATCCCTGCATCCTTCACGGTCCACCGTGCATGAAATATTCCGGGTTATCACTGAGCTGAAAGTTGATGGATCCAGCCCAAAATCTGCTGAACACCCAGCAAGAACAACTCCCAGCAAGAGGGACCAGACAGTGTCTCAGGCTGCTGGGTCAAAAATAGCTCTCAATTGTCAGATCTCACAGCTGGCCCGTGGCAAGGGGTGGGTGGGGTGAGATGGGCTCCAAGGTCCCTTCCAGCCCATCAAACCCCGCTGGGATTCCAGAATGCTTCAGCTTGGAGAAAGTTTGCACTAATGGAGGTTGGTAATTAAAGGACCTGGTACTAAATGGAACTTAGGACAACTGGGAATTCCTGCTTGCCTAATGGTATTTATAGGATTTATTGGTTGCTTGGATGAAGGTGAAGCCTTGAACACCTTCAGACAACAGTATTACAATCTATTTATTACAAAGCCAAATTCCTTTCCAGTTCAGTAAGGTGGACCTGGAGGTGATTGTGCAGGAGACACAGGCACCTTGCACAATCCCAGGGTGTTCCAAGACCTGTCCAGCCTGGCCTTGGACACTTCAGGGATCCAGGGGCAGCCACAGCTTCTCTGAGCAACCTCAGGGCCTCCCCAGCCTCACAGGGAAGAATTCCTTCCCAATATCCCACCTATCCCTGCCCTCTGGCAGTGGGAAGCCATTCCCCCTGTCCTGGCACTCCAGGTCCCTGTAAACACTCCTTGTGTAAAGATAAGATCAAAAGGATAAAAAATTCCAGAAGCTGTTCCCACACTGATACAAAATGCTCAACAGCTAAAATGACCCCCCAAAAAAGAAATTTTTGGTAAAAACAGCATTGTGTGGGAAGTGAAACAAGGGGCGAACCCATGAATACATCCCAACTGCAAACAAAAGCAGGCTCAGAAACACTCACCAAACAATCCAGCCCACTCCATGTGCCTCCTAAATCTCCCGTGCCTCCAATGGGTACCACAGGCTCTCAATACTGTGAGTGACACCACAACATGGGGCTAACAGCACTCAGTGCTCTAAAAGCTGTTCCTTAATTTAACTTCCAATTTATGGAGGCATTTTACCATCCTTCAACTCTCATTTTCTCTGAGGAAACACAGGCCCCACTTTTGCGAAACGTTAAAATAAATGGATGTCGCCAAATTATTAAAATGAAAGGCAAGTGCAGGGTTGGCCAAGCAGATCATGGCTGCAGCCCAGCTTCCCAAATTCCCCGAGCAGCTTTCAGCTGATTGTGGAAAGGCGCCATCAGCGGGAATGCCGTGTCTGCAAGCATCACCTCACCCTGGTATGTTTGGAAAGCTCATGGACAGCCTGTGCCACAGGGAGGGGAGCGTGCACGGCTCGTCCATCATCCCGATGCCTTGAGGGGAGGGGGGTGGCTGGAGCCATAAATCAACAAAGCTCTGCTGCTCCATCCTGCCCATCCTGCCTTCATTTATCTCTCCGTGCTGGATCGTGGAATCAGAGAGCACTGTAGGGTGGAAAAGATCTAAAAACCCGTCCTGTTCCACACCTTTCACGAGGCTGCTCCGAGCCTGGCTTGTCTCACTTTGGGGTTTTCAGAGCCTTTTTAGGAGCAAGGCCGTGGTGGCACACGTGGAGTCCTGGCCAGGCAGGCTGGGGCTGGCTGAGTTTCTGTTGGAAAGCTGCGCCGTGCCTCTCACAAACACCAGATGCTGCAGGCCGGGTAAACAAAGAGCACTTTCCTGTAAACAACAGTACACTGCAGCCCTCTGCCAGGCACCAACAATGGGAGCAGCAAAACACGTGAAAAGAGGTGGAAAACAGAGCAGGGCATGTGGGCTGGGGAGAGGAGAAGTGAGGGATGCAGAGGGAAAAATGGGAAAGGTGCTGGATGCAGAGGGAAGAATGGGAAAGGTGCTGGATGCAGTTGGGGGAATGGGAAAGGTGCTGGATGGGCTCTGTGGGGGCTGCAGCCTCCTGTCACTGTGCAGGGCTGGGGAGGGCTTGGGCAGCCACTGCCCTCTCCATGAAATCCCAGAAAGTTTGGGTGGGAAGGGATCTTAAAGCCCATCCCATTCCATCCCCTGCCACAGGCAGGGACAACTTCCACTATGCCAGGCTGCTCCAAGCCCTGTCCAGCCTGGCCTTGGACGCTTCCAGGGATGCTGGGGCAGCAAGAACTTTTTCCTTCTTTTTCTTTCACAATGCTTTCCTTTCTTTTTCTTCATGGTTGCAAGTTGCAGGGGTCACAAAGAGCTCTTCTGGGAAGGAAGACAAGGCTGGAGGAGCTGATGGAGAACAACAGCAATAAAAAGTAAAATAACTTGGGGCTTCCCCAGCAGTGCCTAGGGAGTGGGAACAACAGATCCTAGAGGAAATGCTTTGAGACTGCCAGAGATTTGGTCAGCTCTCATAGCCCAGAGTGAATATTTGGGCATCACACAGTGCAAGAAGAAATATTTTCCTCGCTGCTGCAGATCTTAGAATGAGATTAACGAGTGTGAGTAATAAGGAACATGTTGCAATGCTGTTATAAAAGCAAGGGCAGGCTCTCAGGTGAGTCTGTCACACAGGAAATTCAGTGAGAGGGGACCAGAAATCACAGCTTGTCTGTCCTGAAGGGCACAAGTAAATAACACGCAATTCCTTTAAACAATTCCACATTTATTGTCCTCAAACTGGCAGCTCAGACACACAGATCTCTCCTGTTTGAGGATAAATCTCCAGTTCCAAGCTGCAGCACAGAAATGGTGTCACTGAACTGTGGGTACCAATTTGGGGTGGCCTGGGGGGAGATGCATGAAGACCTAGGAGGGAGACACTCCAAATTAGAATAATATCGAGGCTGGAAGTGTTAAAATTTAAGATTAAGGCTTGTTTGGCTTTGTTTTTCATCACAATAACTCCACACCATTTGATCCTTTTCTTCCAATTCAGGAAAAACTATGGTTCTGCCTTCAGAGGAAACACTGGCAGCAGATCAGACAAACATCTCCTGAGTGAAAAAAGCAGGAATCCTACAAAAGGGACTGTGCCCTTGCCTGGAGGCAGCTGCATGGACTAAATCCTCAGGTACACATGCCAATCCTCAGCAAAAACAGAGCAACCAGCAGAAACTCTTGCTGCTCAAGCTTGCAGGGAGTTTTTCAGCAAAAATGCCACAAAATAACAAAATTTTAAAAAATATTTTGAGGCATTACATCTACTTGCATGCCAAACTGAGGAGCTGCATTTCCAGAGCGACCAAGGGAGCAGGGGCAGGAATGAGAGGTTTAAAAAGCCCTCTTCAGCTCGGTGTGAAGGTGGAAAAGATTCAGGACGGCCTGAAGATCCCCCAGGAGGGGCAAGGCAGGAGGTGGCAGCGGCGCTGTCCCTGTAACCCCCAGGCAGGGACCGCGGTTCTCCGGCCCCCTCCAGTGGCTACAGCATAGGGAGAGGCCGGCAGGATCCAGCCTTTTCCCAAATCCAGAGCCATCCTGCTCCTTTTTCGGGCTGCAGGTGGATCCACCTGCCCGCAGGTCTGATCCCAAACCATTCTGACCCTGGGAAAAGCCAACAGGCGCTGCTGGGCACTTCTGGAAGTGGCTTTTTGTCCCGTCTCTGGTGCCCTGCCACAGTTTTCTTCACTGGAAGAGGAAGGGCTAAAAAGGTGCTGTAATTCAAGTTGGGGTAAAAAAGGGCTTTACTTGACTCCAGGGATTGAAGAACAAGAAACAAACAAACAAACAAAGCTCCAAAACCAACCAAAAAACCACTTCAACCCAACAGATGCCTTTCCCCCACCCTTTGCAAAATGAGCAGGAAATTATATTTGCATCCCAGCTACCAGCATCCCATGCCCTGGAAATTCTCCACGAACAACAAAAACAAGAAAGTCAATGTGAAAGGACAGCTTTGGAGCAGCTTGGCTGATTCCAGACCTGGTTTGGTTCTTCAAGAAGATTTGCCAAATCTTCTTACCCTGGCTCATTCAAGCTTCCAGCAAGGCCAGGCCATACAGACTTTATATATACTGCACAAAAATGGATTGCTTTGCTGCATAGGAAGGAATGGTGAAGTCCAAGAAAAGGCAAAAATAAATGCTGTTTATATAGTGTGAAAAGATAGAAAGGCATCAATTTTTGAGATTTCATACTGCAAGACTATTGTTTCCTGGGATTAAAAGGACAGGGTAAGGCACAGGATGCAGGGTTTTGCCCTACAGGACAGGACAATGAAGTCTATGAATATCCTGAATCTATTTCAAGATTATTATCTCTCTATAGTGAAAATTCCAAATTCTCTGTGTATTACACCAGCTCAGCAAAGCTGGGTTTAAGTAGCCACAGCAACCAATCTCCACAGGGACTTCATTCGAACAGAATCCTGTGCACTTACAGCTTAATTTCATGTGAATTGTGCCCAGGTTGGACTCATTCCAGGCCCTCAAGCCAAGGGTTTGGCCATTTCCAGAAGCAAAGTCCCTCAGTGAAGATGGAAGTTGGATGGATGATCCAGGCACTCCAAAGCCTTGATTCTGCACATCTCCAAGCCACTGATGAACCTCAGGCTGGTTTGCTGCTGGGGTGGGAGAACCATCCTTAGACCTGGAGAGATCCATGCTCAGGGGAATCCTTTGGGTGGGATCTCTAATTAACATTGCAACAGGCTCAGCTTTAATTACACACCAGACTTACATCAATCACTGAGTTGAGTCCAAGCTCTCAATTTCTTTGGGCCACCCTCTGACATTCCCACTGAGGAATATCAGCTCATTCACTGCAGCTCTTTTCAGGTGGAACCACCACCCAGAGGGGGCTGAGCACAGGAACAGGGAATGGTCCCAGGCTCCAGGAGCATTTGGACAATGCCCTCAGGGGTACACAGGGTGGGATTGCTGGGCTCTCTGTGCAGGGCCAGGAGCTGGACTGGATGATCCTTGTGGCTCCTTCCAGCTCTCCCCACATCCATGCTACCACATCCACCCCATACCACAAACCAACCAAAAATCCAACCCTAAAAGCTGTTCCTGTGGCACTTTCTCAAGCCAGCCCATCTCATTCTCTGCCTCCCCACACTGGAGCTCAGGAGCACAGTGAGCTCCTGCAAACCATTATGGATCCCCCAGCCAGGTGCCAAGAGGCTTTACAACCTGTTTGCATCGCCCAGGCATGTTCACACCTCTATAAAGCCAGTGCACAACTCGCTGCCAGCGCTGGGAAAACCAAAACCAGCTGCAGGCCTGGGAAGGGAACGGTGCAGAACTGCCCCTCCTCACCTGCCCACAGCTCCACATCCACTGCACCTCACCTGGAGAAGGTCTGGAAATATCCTCTGCTTTGGTTGGATTTTCCATTTATTTATGCCTCTGGGAAAAGAACATTTTGGAACCAACACTGAGGCCTACAGGGTCCAGGGACAGGGCTTGGAGCAACCCAGGATAGTGGAAGGTGTCCCTGCCCATGACCTAGGTGAGCTTTAAGGTCCCCTCCAACCCAAACCAAGCTGGGATTCTCTGATCTTTAAGGTCACATGTGGAAAATTACCTTTGCCAGCTGGATGAGCATGGGGAGAAGAGCTAGCAAAGAAAAATCATCCAAAAAAATATTAACTTATAACACAGTGACTTTACTTGAATCAGAAAAGTTAAAGCAAGTGCCAATTATCACCTGAGATTTTTCCCAAGATCCTAAGGCATCATCATCTCTATCCTTCTAAAGTTGCTGTGTTGACAAGGATTCCTCTGCACTGAGCACATCACTGGCTGACCCTGAGGTCCCAACAAAAGGCTGCTGAATCCCTGCAGAATTGACTCTTCTGGGAGTTTGTGGCATGAAGAGGCACTGGAAGTCAAAGGAGCCCAGGCTGCTGCATGCAACACTTTGATTGGAAGCACAAAATCTCCCAACTCCTCAAAATAAATCCCTTTTTTCTCCCTTTTCCATGATGCAAACAAAACAGACCCATTACGTGGATCTGGGTGGGTTTTCTCTGCTCTTACCATGGGATATGGATTAAAATGTAGGTAGGAACTTCTGGTTTGATGGGAAAAAGAGTAAAGTAAGGACACTTTCCCCACACAGAAATGCCACAGAGACCCCAGGTGTGTGTGTGTGTGTGTGTGTGCGTGTGTGTGTGTGTGTGTGTGACACAGATCAGTAACAAAGGTTACACATTTGCCAACAGCTACAGGATATATTGTATTTGCTCCAGCAACACCCACACACGTTTAGCAGCCTCTCCCCAAGGAGATAAGACACTGAATCACACTGCACCCTAAATCTGGAGGAGAAAAAACAATCCACAGGAGCAGGGAATTATGTGCACTCCATGAAGGAAAAAGAGGCAGGAATGGCACCTGGCTCTCTCAGGGCACTCATTTACTAAGTCACACTGTCCCCAAAAGCAGCCAGCTGCCCCTTAACTGTTTTCATGGAGTAAAAATTGTTTAATGGGGTCAGGGATGGGAAGGCTGTGGATCAGATCCAGGCGGGATTTGCCAAGGATTCTCCGCACTGCTATGCGGCACAGGGACAAGAGGCTCCGGGCGCGGCCTGCAAGGAAAAACACAGGGAACATTACTGGGGAAACAGAGAGGGAGAGCAGCAACACAGAGGCAGGGAGGGAGAGCTGAGTGAGCACAAATCCTGCCTCGTGAGGAGGTCAAACCTCCTGGGTTTGGAGCAATTTCCAACTGCATGGGCAGGCTGGAAGGGCTGGAGACCACAGAGGCCATCACAGCAAAACCTGAGGGAGCAGCTGGAGTTGTGCCGGGGGGGCGGTTTAGGTTGGGTTTTAGGAAAAGGTTCTTCCCCCAGAGGGAGCTGGGCACTGATCAGGCTCTCCAGGGAATGGGCACAGCCCCAAGAGCTCCAGGAGGGTTTGGACAACGCTCTCAGGGTGGGATTGTTGGGGGATCTGTGCAGGGCCAGGGGTTGAGCTGGATGATCCCTGTGGATCTCTTCCAACTCCACCGTTCTATTTGGACCATTTTTAAATTATGTCAACAGCACTGACGGCCAGCTTAGGCCTCATCCCAACTTTCTTTTGAGAGCTTCCTTTGAGTCCATGGAGAGCTCTTTCAGCACAGTGATGGTATGAATCAACATGCTCCTGAATCAACATGGTGGTGCCCGTGCTGATTCAGGAACTGGACCTCCATGGCATCACTCCATTATCCCATACGCTCCACCTGAGGAGCCCCATTTGCCTCCTAAACCCAGGCCTAATGGAACTCCAGCTTGTGTGAGCCTCCCTCCTCAGAATCCCAGGCAGGTTTGAAAACCAGGCCCATGCAAAGCTGAGTAATCTGGGGATGTAAATTGTATCCCACAGCCTGAATCCCTTTGAAATTTCTCTGGAGTTCAAGAGGGAAACCCCACTTGCACCCCTGGTGCCAAGCTGTGGCCTTCACCAGGTGGGTTTCAAAGGTGCTGCACTTCATCTCCATCTGAGCTTCCTCCTGCCCCTTTTTACCACTGTTTGTGGCTTTCCTTCCCAACCAGTCTGTCCAGATCAAATTCCCTCCTGGATCCAGAGCCCAGGGTCACACAAGAACACCTGGGACACACCTGTGTGGCTCTGGAGAGCTGGTGATCCACAGCTCCAAAACCCAGCTCAGATAAGAAAAGGCAATGCAAGAGAGCTGGGAGAGATGAAAAAGGCAGAGTAACAGAGGTCGGGCTGCTGGAGGACTCAAGAAGGGAAAATAAGGAAAAAAGGTACAAAATGCAACAGGGGAAAAGGAGGGAGAGGAGAAGTCATTAATGCTTTGTTTGTCAGCTTGTTAGACCCACTGAAGTGGGGGAAGTGAGGACTTGAACTGAGGACACCAACACAGCTCAATCAACCCCTCCAAAGCGCTCTCCCACACCCACACCACCGCTCTGGGAGCCCCAACCCCACTCACCCCTCGCCTCTTTGAACACCTCCAGCGCCTCGGCGTTCACTTTGACCCTGCCCGTGGCCTCGAGCCCCAGGGCCTCCACCTTGACGAGGTTGAGATCGGCGCCGAAGTCGACGAGCAGGCGCACGAAGGCGGGCTCGCAGCCGTGCCGCAGCACGGCGTCCAGCACGCACACGGGCGAGCCCCGCGAGAAGCCCTGCACGTTGATGGGCCCGCAGCAGTTGAAATCCGGGTCGGCTCCCGCCTGGAGCAGCAGGCGGAAGCAGGGCAGGTTGTGGTAGGCAGCGCTGATGTACAGGGGACACACCACCAGCGTGGTCAGCGGCCGCAGCGCCTGCCCCGGCCCGCGCGACGCCGGCTGGTGGTTCACGTCCACATCCGCACCGTACCTGTGCCAGGGAAAGGGAGGGAAGGTTGGGAATGGCAAGGGATGAGGCTGAGGGACACGGAGAGAGAACCTCTGGAACTCGCCCATCCCTTTTGGAAAGGGACCTAGGGGTGCTGGTTGACAGCTGGTTGAATATGAGCCAGCAATGTGCTGTGACGGTGTTCACAGGGGTCTTAGGATGAGGGAAGAGACAAGGATCTGACTCCATGTTACAGAAGGCTTGATTTATTATTTTATGATATATATTACCTTAAAACTATACTAAAAGAATAGAAGAAAAGGTTTCATCAGAAGGCTAGCTAAGCTAAGAACAGAAAAAAAAGAATGATAACAAAAGGCAGCCGTCTCAGACTCTGTTCGAGACAGCTGGGCCTTGACTGGCCATTAATTATAAACATCCAAGATGGGCTAATCAAAAATCTACCTGATGCATTCCACAGCAGCAGACAATCATTGTTTACATTTTGTCCCTGAGGCCTCTCAGCTTCTCAGGAAGAAAAAATCCTAAGGAAAGGACTTTACATGAAAAGATGTCTGCGACAATGTGTCTTGGTGGCCAAGAAGGCCAATGGCTCCTGTCTGCACTGGCTTGCCCTCCTGGTGGATTGTTTGGGTTTGCGTGTCCAGGTTTTGGTGGTGGGAGGGTACAGGGATGGTATTTTCAGAAGCTTCCTGTCGCAAACATCTTTCATGGAAAATCCTTTCCTTAGGATTTTTCCTCCTGAGAAGCTGGGAGGCCTCAGGAACAAAATGTAAACATTGATTATCTGCTGCTGTGGAATGCAACAGGTGCATCTGTGATTGGCCCATGTTGGTTGTTTCTAATTAATGGCCAATCACAGTCAGCTGACTCAGACAGACAGCCGAACCACAAACCTTTGTTATCATTCCTTCCTATTCTATTCTTAGCTAGCCTTCTGAGGAGAACCTTTCTTCTATTCTTTTAGTATAGTTTTAATGTAATATATATCATAAAATTTTAAATCAAGCCTTCTGAAACATGGAGTCAAATCCTCGTCTCTTCCCTCAACCTGAGACCCCTGTGAGCACCATCACAGCTTCCCCCTTGAGAAGGAGGGAAGGTGGTTTTGAAGATTGATTCCACTTCCCATTACCCTGCTCTGATTTTGTGTGGCCAGCAGGAGCAGGGAGGTCATTCCTCCCCTGTACTCAGCACTGGTGAGGGCACACCTTGAGGGCTGTGTCCAGTTCTGGCCCCTCAGTTTGGGAAGGATGTTGAGATGCTTGAGCACATCCAGAGCAGGGCAACGAGGCTGGTGAGGGGCTGGGAACACAAACCCCTGTGAGGAATGTTTGAAGGAGCTGGGGCTGTTTAGCCTGGAGAAGAAGAGGCTCAGAGGTGACCTCATTGCTCTCTACACCTTCCTGAAGGGAGGTTGCAGACAGGTGGGGTTCGTCTCTCCCACAGGGCAGCACTAACAGAACCAGAGGATACAGTCTGAAGCCATGTCAGGGAAGGGATAGGTTGGATATTAGGAAAAAATTTTTCACCAAAAGAATAATAAAGTACTGGAATGCTCTTCCCAGGGAGGTGGTAGAATCACCATCTCTGGATGTGTTTTAAAAAAGACTGGACATGGCACTTGGTGCTATAGTCAAGGTGAGGTGTGAGGGCACAGGTTGGACTCAATGATCTTGGAGGTCTCTTCCAACGTCATTATTCTGAGATTCTGTGATCCCTACCCTCAGATGGGCCTGGCAGCACTTCTGCGTGGGGACAACAGTGTGATATCCCAGAAGCAAAGATGTTGCCCTTCCCACAACAGCCCAGGATTTGGAAAGAGGAGGAGCAGCAACATCCTCACCCTCCTGGTGGATTGGGTTTGCATGGCCAGGTTTTGGTGGTGGTAAGGTACAGAAGCTTTCCCCTTGAGAAGGAGGGACAGGGTGGGGGAAGATGTTTGTTAAGATTGATTCCACTTCTCATGACCCCGCTCTGTTTCTATTAAGGATAAATTAAACTGATACCCCTGAGTTGAATCTGTTTTGCCCGTGACGGTATTTAGTGAGAGATCTCTCCCCTTCCTTATCTCCCCTACTTCTTATCTCTCCCATTCCTTATCTCGACCCAGGAACTTTTAGCTGTATTTTCTCTCCTCTCGTGCCTTGGCACCAGGGATGGCTCAGCCCCGAGCCAGCACCACGTAATGCTGGATGCTAATGAGCTGCCTGGGGAGCAGGGATGTTTCCAGATGACTCCACTGAAGAGGGAGGCTGAAATAACTTTCCCTACCAGGACAAAAACGGGCCAAAAAAGCAACACAGGCGCTCGATCCTAAACAGCAGGGAAATAGAAACAGGAACCTGCACTCCAGAGTGAAACATCCATGACAAACCCCTGCTCCCAAAGGAGCTGGAGGGGCTGGAATCTACTGGGGATTCCCTCAGACAGTAATTCCACGTACCTCTCATGCAGCTTGGATGGGAAGGACGAGGAAAACAGCACAATCCCTAAGGAATAGCTGGTTTTAATCCAAAGCACTGTCTGTTCTACCCACAGAGGGAGAAAAGGTTCCTTCACCCACCAGTTTCTCTCCCCAGGTTTTTCCTAGACAGCATGATATTCCTTTCAGGAGTTCACATAAAACTAAGGAAAATACCTGGGGACAAATCCTACCTCAAGCAGGCACGGTTCTTGCTGAAACCAACGGGGACTGCTCCCCATCTGACAAATATTTAACCAAATCCTGCAGTTCTGAGCATGGCAAGAGCCTCATTCCAGCTAAGCACAGCCAGAACGAGGGCTGAGAGACTCCTCTAAGAGCTGCAAATGGCACAAAGTGTATTTTCCCCTTTAAAATCAGATTACACAAGCATTTGGACAGTTATCTGTGCTGCTCTGGGACTTCCACAGGGGTGTTTAAAGGCTGCTGCCTCCTGAGCAGAGAGCAGATCTCCCTCCATTCCAGTCCTTTCTTCCCCCATTATTACCATCAAAATTCTCAGTGGAAGGCCTCAATTCAAAGTTTCAAACCCCAAATTCTGCTTTTGGCAGGGTCAGGCATGCACCTGAGGGATGGGGGTGATTTGGCAGCTTTTCCCCAGTTTTAGCCTGGCAAAAGGACCTCTCATCCTTGCTACCCTCAGTTCCACTGCAGGCAGCAGTGGATCCCACCACAGCATGATCCCAAATTATCAGGAATGCCATTTATACACCCTGGCATCAGAACTCTAAATATTTCCAGCAGCCTCCCAGTAAAATCGATCCCCATTCCATAGCCATGTGTGGATTTACTGCTCATGGATGGGATTTCACCTCTTGCTTGCTTCAGCACTTGCAGGAATGCTCAGGGATCCCAACAGGATTTTCAAACCAGGTGATATTTACACACCTGCAGCACACCTGAGTGGGTTCAGGTTCTCTCAAAATATTCCCTCCTATCTCAGGAAAAGTGTCTTCCTCATTGCACTCTCCCTGCCAGATCCTGTAGACGTAACATTTTGAAAATCCCTGTAACATAAAGGCTGCATTTTTCACTAAGTAACTCTGCACAGATCTCTGAAACCCCTACTCTGAGATATTTGAAATTTTGGGCAATCTGACAATTTGGTATTAGCTTAGCAGCCTTGGGAGAGACATTGCCTAATAAAAAGAGGTTGGAAAAACTCCAGTTAATTTTTAATCCTGAAAGTTGTCCAAAATCTTGCTTTTAATATTGCTGGTGAGCTATCCCAAGGAGCAGACACATAAATCAAGGCACCAGCTCTCCCTGCGCTGCTGAAATACCATTTGCTGCATTTGACCCTGCCTGGGTGGAGAGAGCAGGGGAGATTTTTGGTAATGCAGCGAGTTGAACCCTGTATCAACAAGCCTGTGCTGATGGGAACATCCTCCTCTCAGCTTGTTGGGAAAGGAGCAAGGAGGGGGGATTATCTCCCCTTCTTCCTCTAAGCTGTACTTGTATGAAAATTCAAAAAAGGAAGAAAATCCCCAAGGACTTTGAGTATTTTCCTATTCAAATCCTTTTGTTATTTTCTAGCATTTGAGGTCATCAAAGGGATTCCTTCAATTTTCTTCTCTTTCACTACTTCTCCCTACAATCTACATTTTTCCCATTATGATTCCTTATTATTTGGCATCCATGGCCCACATAGCTGTCCAGAACAATCCCTTGGACAGAAATCTTCCCATTTAAAAAGAAGGAATAATCAGGGCATGCCACAGAAGGAGCAATTCAAGTTCCCACAGCCTCCTGCTACAACTTGAACCCTGCTGGTGCTGCCTGAGGGAAAACCCAGCACCCAGTTTTTTTGGGGAATCCACCTCCCTTGCAACTCCAGTTAGGGGTGTGGTGGAAGTGGGGAGGGATTGCAAGGTTTGGATGTGACTGGATGGCAGGCTCAGAACTGGAGACTTGGATTGGAACAGGTGGGAACAGCTGTCACAGACATCTTCTCATGAAAAATCATTTCCTTAGGATTTTTTCCTCCTGAGAAGCTGTGAGGCCTCAGGAACGAAATGTAAACAATGGTTATCTGCTGCTGTGGAATGCAACAGGTGGATCTGTGATTGGCCCATCTTGGATGTTTATAATTAATGGCCAATCACAGTGAGCTGGCTCAGACAGAGAGTCCCAGCCACAAACCTTTGTTATCATTCATTCCTTTATTTTCTTAGCCTAGTCTTCTGATGAGAATCTTTTCTTCTATTCTTTTAGCATAGTTTTAATGTGATATATATCACAAAATAATAAATCAAGCCTTCTGAAACATGGAGTCAGATCTCCCTCTCCTCCTTCAACATAAGACCCCTGTGAACACCATCACAAACAGCCCAAGACGGGAAATCCAAGGACGTCCCTTTGGGCACCTCTCCTCTCCAATCCAAGAGGCGTGGAGGCTGCAGAGATGGGAGCCCCGAAAAGGTGCAAGCTGTGGGAACAGGTGAGGAGGGAAGGCACCCCAAGGGAGCAGCAGGGGGAAAGGGAGAGGCAGCCCCATCTCTGACCTGATGAGCTCCTGCAGGATGTCGGCGCGCCCCACCCGTGCCGCGTGGTACACCGGGGTGCTGCGGTGGTGCCGGCTCCCATTGGGGTCAGCGCCGGCCTTCAGCAGGATCTTGGCACACTCCAGGTGCCCGTTGACCACAGCCACGTAGAGAGCTGTCTGCCCCTTGACGTCCACCAGGTCGATCTGGGCCCCCTTGCGCAGCAGGAAGTCGACGCAGGGCCCGTGGCCGGCGGTGGCGGCGATGCGCAGCGGCGTGCAGGGCAGCCAGCCGCAGCACCACACCGACTTCTCGTTGATCCGGCTGCCAGGGAGGGGATAAAACACAGTCAGGGCAGCCCCATCCCCTCCAGGAGGGTGCCCTCTGGGAGCTTGGGCACAGCCCAGGCTCCCCAGGGAATGGGCACAGCCCCACGGCTGCCAGAGTTCTGGAAGCGCTTGAACAGCGCTCTCAGGGATGCTCAGGGTGGGGTTGTTGGGGTGTCTGTGCAGGGACAGGGGTTGGGCTGGGTGATCCTGTGGGTCCCTTCCACTCAGGATATGATTCTCTGATTTCTGGCACTTTTAGCAGCTCCTCTCAATCACCTCACAGATGCTGCCTGGACAGGTGAAGCAGAGCAGTACTTGGATTGTGAGCTTTAGTTGTGCCAGGGGCTGCACAAACCCTGCCTCAAAAATCATCTATAAAAAAAAACCAAAACAACTTCTCTCTTCTGTCCCTTTTTAAAGGGAGATGTCCCAAACTGGTAGCCCAGAGAAGCTGCGCCTGCCCCATTCCTGGAAGTGTCCAAGCCCAGGCTGGACAGGGCTTGGAGCTACCTGGAAGGTGTCCCTGCGCGTTTCAGGGTTAGGATTAGGATGAGGCTTTCAGGTCCATATCTGCCTCCCAATTCAAAGACATCACTTCTCTGCTCACTCCATCACCTGTTGAATGGAGCTGCGGGCCCCAACCTCCTCTTCCTGTCAAACTCTGCTTTTTCCCCCAAAAAAACCCTCAGCCCAAGGGTCCCAAGAGCCCCAGCTGCCCAGGTAGCAGAGAGAAGGGCTAGCTCGTACTCATTTTTTGCTGAAATAACACCTTTTTTCTTTTTTTTTTTTTTTTTTTTTTTTGAGGCTGGGAGACATTTAGCACTCTAAGCAGATTTCCCCATGATGCAGGAAAATTAATTAACCATCCCCACAGTCACAGGGTTAGCACTGGGCAGATTTTGTAACATGGGGTGTTCCAGGTTTATAGTTGATTGTAATCCCTTTTGTATGTTTTCCCCATTATCCGTAGGCTCCCATTTTCCTGGTATCGCATTCCTATCCTGATCTGCAAAGAGTTCATGCACAGCTGCCACAGCCTCACAAGCAGCTGTGAGATCTGCCTCCTGGGAAACCACGGGAATGATCTGGGGGAAAGGGGAGCATCCTCTCACCCCGATTCCTCTCCCATAAAAACCCCCATCTCAGGAATTGTCCAAGGCCAGGCTTGGAGCAACCTGGGATAGCAGAAGGTGTCCCTGCCCATGGCCGAAGGTGGAATAAGATGAGCTTTAAGGTCCCTCCTACCCAAACCATGCTATGAAAAAACTGGATGAGATGGGGGTCACCAAAAGGAGCAGGCTGTGGGGACAGCAAGGACATCCTAGGAATCACCTCTCCCCAAAACCAGCGGATGGGATGGGAGCCCCCAAAAGATGCAGGCTGTGGGAACAGTGGGAAGAACACCCCGACACCTCTCACAAGGAAAAGGGCTGAGATGGGAGCCCCCAAAAGCTGCAGGCTGTGGGAAGAACACCCCGATGCCTCTCAGAACAAAAAGGGCTGAGATGGGAGCCCCCAAAAGGCGCAGCTGTGAGGACGGCGAGCGCAGCATCCTCCCTGACACCTCCCCACAGAAACCCCCATCCCTGGAAGTGTCCCAGGCCAGGCTGGACGGGGCTTGGCGCACCCTGGGACGGGGGCAGGTGTCCCAGGGTGGCACTGGATGCTCTTTAAGGTGTGTGCGGCAGGCATGCCCACCTCTGGAAGCTCTCGTCCTGCAGCAGGCTGCGCAGCGTGGGCAGGTCCCCCACGAAGGCCGCGTCGTGCAGCCGGGTGTCCTCGCAGTGCTCCAGCGGGTGGTCGCAGAACTGCTCCCGCAGCCACTCCTTCAGGTTGCGACCTGCGCTGGAGAGAGGCACACGGCGGGTCAGAAAGGGCTGGCAAAGCCCGGCGACCCCGCTGTCCCCCGGCACCCCCCTGCTCACGGTACCTGCCCGGGGCGGGCGCGTCCCCGCCCTCCGCCATCGCGCCCCGCCGGCCCCGCTCTCTCGCCCTGCCCCGGTCCTTCCCTCGGCTCCTCCTTCCCGGCCTCCCTGCCCGGCCTGATTGGCCCCGCTGCGCTTCCTGATCCCCTTAAGGTGGATCCTCCCCGCGGCCCCGCGGCCTCGCCTCCCTCAGCCGCTCCATCCCGGCCCGGCCCGGCCCGGCCGCTGGTTCCCCTCAGGGCGCGGCGGCTCCCGTCGGGACAGCGGGGTAGGGCCGGACAGCTTCCCGCAGCTTTTGTGGGCTCCTTCCTCCCCGTATCTGCTCATTTCACCGATCTTATCTCGGTTTTCCCGCAGCGCAGCTTCCGGCATCTTCGCTTGGAAGGGATCCGCAAGCATCCTGCAGTGCAACCCTGCCCAGGACAGCCCAACAAGGCAGCCTCAGGGCCGTGCCCATTCCCTGGGGAGACTGGGCAGTGCCAGCACCCTCTGGGGAAAGAACCTTTTCCTGATCTCCAATTTAAAACTCCTCTAAGCTCCAGCCATTCCCTCAGGTGCTGTCCCTGTCACAGAGAGCAGAGATTGGAGCTGTCCCTCGGGAGGAAGATGCAGGCCATGCTGAGATCTCCTCCTCCTCTTCTCCAGCTGAACAAACCAAGTTCCCTCAGCTGTTCCTCATCCCTTTGCCATCTTCCTGACATTTCTTTGAACACTCTCTAAGAGCTTTATATGCTTATAATTGTTCTACAAGCGTTCAAAGCACACCCTCGCCTTCTAAGCGCACATTTTCAAGTCTCCAGTGGCAGCAGGGAATGGTGGTCATCCATCCATCCATCCATCCATCCATCCATCCATCCATCCATCCATCCATCCATCCATCCATCCATCCAGGCTCTGGCTGCAAACACGTTTCCTGTGCCTGTTGTACTCTGGGTTCGAGGAACACGCAGGAGAGAGGCACAATCTGCAAACCCAACCCGTTCCTGCTGGAACATCAGGAGGGGATGGGATTGATGGGAATTTCAGATCCTCTAGCACTGCCACCTTCCCCCTGCCTGCAGTCCTTAATACCACTGAGTGAGGCACACCCAGGCAATTCCTGGCTTGGTTTCTAATCCAAATTTACAGCTGCATCCAGAGGCTCTGTGTGCCCCACTCTGGGCAGGGAAGCAGCCATACACACCCCATTCCCTGCTGCATCCCTTACCCATTTAATGGGAATACATTTAATGAGCTCCCTCAGCTCCAGGGAAATAAAGGGATGGATAAACAGGACAGACAAAGCTGGGGTTGCTCATAGTTTTGAGGTTCCTTCAGTTCTTGCTTCAATGAAGGCAGAAAGTTCTTACAGATCATATCCCAGGATATTTTCCAGCAGTTTGTCTCCTGAAGTAGGCTTTCATTCTCTATTTTTATTTTTTTTTTTAACTTTTCCTTTAATGCAGGTGAAGACCAGCCCATCCCAAGTTGTCCTGACGAGTTCTTGTACAGTGGTGGTGAGAGGGAGTGACTGTGCAGCCTCAGCCTCCAGCTCTGGGAATCCATAGGTGTTTAAGAGAAATCCCACGGGGAAATGCACTAAACTCTGCCAATTTATATCACTCCAAGTGGCTGCAGTGGGGAAGTGGAAATTTGCACACCGTTCACCATTTGGTGAAGACACCTAGAAAATGCTTTTTCCATGTCTGGAGAAATCCTTTTGTCCAGCATATCCTGACAGCTAGCTCCTACCAGCTGTGCCAAGCTGAGGGCACAAGCTGTTGGCAATCCACACTGAAACTGGAGCCTCCAGGAGGTGACTTCCAGCATCTAAAAATAGTCAATTATCCAACACAGCCACATATGCTGGCTCACCCATTAGGCAAGACCTGTTCTCCAGTTCCTAAACCTGAAATAATGTAAAAAAAAAACCCCTTCAAATTCAATAAATAAATAAATAAATACATAAATAAATCTTGCTGCTCCAGAGGATCCTTCAACCATCCCCTCCACATTCACTAATATTTCCCACCGCCCCTCCTGAGCCGACACATCCTCCCCACACCTCATCCTCTCCCAACTGTGCTCCTCATCCTCCAAATAAAACAAGTTCAGCCATCCTGCTCCTGGAAATGGAATCCCTAGAAAGGACCAGAAAGGAATCAGCCCATCCACTGGGCTCCCACCAGGACCTTTCCCCCTTTCCTTTCCTTTCCTTTCCTTTCCTTTCCTTTCCTTTCCTTTCCTTTCCTTTCCTTTCCTTTCCTTTCCTTTCCTTTCCTTTCCTTTCCTTTCCTTTCCTTTCCTTTCCTTTCCTTTCCCTTTCCTTTCCCTTTCCTTTCCTTTCCTTTCCTTTCCTTTTCCTTTTCCTTTCCTTTTCCCTTTCCTTTCCCTTCTTTCCTTTCCTTTCCTTTCCTTTCCTTTCCTTTCCTTTCCTTTCCTTTCCTTTCCTTTCCTTTCCTTTTCCTTTTCCTTTTTTCCCTTTCCCTTTCCTTTTTTTTCCTTCCTTTCCTTTCCTTTCCCTTTTCCTTTCTTTCCTTTCCTTTCCTTTCCTTTCCTTTC